>NC_056726.1:258349554-258424554 GCF_019279795.1 Protopterus annectens | reverse complement strand
GACATGCTATTGTAGTCTATATAATGGATAGGTATGTCTCAATATCCCTTCATTTACTTCACAGCTGCAGGTGTCCGCGCTGTGAATCAGCAAGCCTATGCAGATAGGCTGCTAAGGCTGTGCCACCAGGCAGGTTAGTAATTATTCTGCATGTATTGTTATATAAAATAAGTGAGAGAGCCTGAAAAAAAGTGTTGTAGCCGAATAATAAAGCCCTAAAATGCCCTGAATAATTTCTCTGCATATACTGTTATATAAAATAAGTCAGAGAGCCAGAAAAAGAGTGTTGTAACCCATTAATAAAGGTAAAATAAGTCCTGAATGATATCTCTGCATGTACTGTTATATAAAATAAGTGAGTAAGCCTGAAAAAAGAGTGTTGTAACCTATTAATAAAGGTATAATACATCTTGAATAAGTCTTCTGCATGCACTTTAATATCAAATAAATGAGAGAGCCTCTAGAAAAGTGTGTAATGTAATTAATAAAGGTATAATACTTGGAGTGTGTCCATGTCACTTACTTTGAAATGTTGTTGTACCCTTGCATTATATAAATAGTACTGTTGTATTAAGCTCTGTCAACCCACAGTTGGGCAGTCCCATATAAAGTGGATAAAGGAAGTGCCAGTAGCTGTGAAGCATATATAGTGTCCTCAACAGCTGGTTAATGGCTGGCATGCATAGGTAAATCTGGCACATGAGTAGCTTGTTAATGTGTTCCCCAGAAATGTGAGTGTGATACTTGAAATGTAGGGTTCTGTAGAAATATAACTGAAAATGTCACGTGAACACATCCAGATATGTAGACATATAAATGTAAATAAAATATATAACTATGTAGCAGTAACATCTGCATCTTGGATAGTTAGTATGTCAGATATAGGTCAGGTATATAATGAACTAGCCAAATCCATTACACAACCTAATGCACGTTGCCTAGTGTAATAATACATGTAGGGGATATACACCTGCAGTCAGTAGGAATGTAGTGTAAACTATAAGTACTTATAAGATGTTAATGGAGGTATATTTTTACACCCTACTGTATGTGCATAAAAAATGCAATTCCATACCTCAATGGGTATGTCTAATCTCAAAACATTTGTTGGGACATATGTCCTATTGTTCTATAAATATCTGCATTTACTTTGATGCATGTGCCCTGTTCAAACACCACAATCTTGGTGACCTGTTGCCACCAATCATCGCTGCATGCTGTTGGAATGTCCACTGTCATTCAATATATGCATGTGTTATGCTTGCTGTTCAACTGTTGGAACCCTGGTGTGTTGGGTTAATGGGAATATTACTGCATGCTGTTACAACTAATTTGGAATGCCGTTGTCTATGTTGTAATTAAACACACCTAAACACAGAACGTATGGGAAGGCCAGTCCCAGTGGACCCACCCATCCCTCCTCAGCTGGCGATTGCACCTGGCACCAGCAGGTCCGGTGACCAGCCCGGTTCACCCACCCCATGTGTCATATTCCGCCCCTGTATGCATCTTGTTTGTCTTGTCTGTTTACCTCCCCAACCTACCTCCCCAAATACACCTACTTCCTCTACCTCACATTCTACTCTCACCTGAAAAAAAAAAAAAAAAGGGCAATCTGTTCCCACAAAAAAATTACGCCCCATACATAGCTGCCCATTTCACACACATGTCCTCTGGACATGTAAACTGATAATTATAATTGGCAGTACAACATACTTTGTTGTCCTCACCCCTCTCTCAGGGGTGGAAGGTTTCAAATTCCACTCCAAATTTCTAACATATGCACAGCTGTTGCTGGTAAAGAAATGGGCAGCTATGGACCTTCCCTACATCCATCCTGCACATCCCGAGCTGTTTTCCCTACTGTCTTTCCCTCTTTGTGCCCTCTTTTATACCACTTTCCTATCTCCCCATTTTCTTTTCTTTCAAAGAAATTAGTGCGGGGTTAGCGGGAGTAAGCACTTTTAAGCAGTAGTTAGTGGGATTGAGCGAGTGTGCGCATGTGTGCACTTAGCTAAGTATTGCTAAGCTTCATGCAAACCCACTCAAACCCGCTTACAACTGCTTAAAAGTGCCTTAGCCACTCTGCATGGCAGGGCCCTTGTTCTGCTGAGCAGCAAAATAAAACACCTCTGTCAGTCTTGAACCCCAGACCTTGGACACACTACACTGCATGAAGTACCACTAAGCCACACCACAATTTTGTGCTGTAATAAATATATCATGCATTACAATGAGTGAATGTAAAGGGAAAATAGGAATGCCATAATACAAATCTTGTTCTGTGGATCTTTACCAGCAGTTGTTGTGGAATTGCATGACATGACTGTGAAAAGAGAGCCAGACATTCTAGCAGGAAATAATGTTACAGTAGCACTTTACAAACCCCACACAGTATCAGGGCAGGATAAACACTGGCATATTTGAATAGGGCAGAGGCCATACTTCCCAACTGTGACTGCTTTTCAGGGATGTCCCTGATTCGTAAACAAATGTTAGCTGTGTCCCTCAAAATCCCTCTGAAAAGTACTGACGTTAGGCAGAAAAATGGGGAATTACACTTAATGAATAATGTCAATAAGTAAGAGTACACACTGCTTGCACGTCAGAAAAGGTGTATTAATACATATGCTCTGATTCTCTCACAGTCTCAACTTAATGTCTGTAATATATTACAGGTGTACCTCACTTATATGTACATTTCCCTGAGGCTGTTCAAATATATACCTGACTGTATCAGAGGCCTGGCAGAGGCAGAAACACACAGGCATTTCAGCTTTTCTTCTGTTACACACTCTGTAAATAGCTTTGGAATAAGTCCCACAAGCATACCCTTATGTAGGAGTACAACACAGAAATATCAAATGATGTAGCCATGTACTGGTAGCAACCAACTGTGACAATGCCATTGTTCCAGTGCTGAAAAGACCAGTGTGGTGCACAGACAAAGAATAATAGGCTAACCTCTGGCTACCATCTGTATATGTCCACAGGTGGGAGATACGCAGATAGACTACTTGCCTTGATAGACTAACAGGTACACAGCAACCCTGTATGTTCAGCAAGATAAACATCACGCAATAATATAATATATAATGCTCTCTGTACTTCTGCACCCCTACCCAAAAGAATATACCTGTGTATTCAGGCTCTACCAAGGATGTAGGTAGGCATACTCAGTACTGAAATTTGTCCAGTTGTCTTGAGCAGCCTGTGCTAATGTCAACACAAATAAACAACAAACTGTTTAGAAGTGAGTTAATTAATATTTAAAGTATAATAGTTCAAAAACAGTTCATGTGCCAGAAGAATACATTGCAATAACTACTTTGTATGGCAGTTAATTGTCTAATTAGAAAATAAAGTACATACTCCCATGTATCTTGCATTTGGAGTGGTGAGTAAAATTCTACACTGACAAGTGTGTACTAGAAGCAGCAACATTCAGGTTTGAGTACAACATGCAAATCACTGGCTACAACCCTAGCTTCAGATATAAGAAGTATACCAACCTTCTGACTGATACAACAGTCTCCACAGCAAACAAGGATGGGCCCCACTTTGGAAATCTAAAAGGGCTACACCTACCTAACTTAGCATTTTATAGCAGTGGGCTGCTATGACAGCGAGTACTGCAATTACCATACAGAAGGCTGCATGCAATTAGTAAATGGTGGGTACCAATTGGTGCAGGGGCCATCACATGCACATGTGCAGATACCTATAAAAGCAGGCTGTACTTGCTGTCCACACATGCAATAATCTCACTGCAGCAACAGAGAGAGAGAGAGAGAGAGAAAGAGAAAGAGAGAGAGAGAGACAGAGACAGAGACAGAGACACAGATACAGACACAGACAAAGAGACAGAAACAGAGAGACACAGAAAAAGAAAGAGCAACATCAACAGACAGAGAAAACCCAAACAAAAAAAAAAAAATATTTCCTTTAAAAACAGATGGAACAGAGAAATACAAAGGAAAGGTATGTAACACATATGTATTTGCTGGCATGTAGTAGATGTTTCTGAAGAGTACTCTACATACTGTGAATCATCCATATGTGGCAGCAGTACGTATCTATATGTATCTGTACATGTGCATAGGGCAGGGGACATACTGCAACAGTTTGTGAAGGGTGTGTGTGTATATATATATATATATATATATATATATATATATATATATATATATATATTGTTGAAGGTTGTTATGTACATATTTCTATGTAGGTTGTAGTGTGTGGCAAAGAAAACAGCATGCAGTGCTGGTATATGACATGTGGTGGTTAAACGCTGTGGGTATGCTTCGTCAGTTTTGCAGTGTTACAGCCAGTGAGGCCTGCTAAAGCTACATGGGCTGAGGACACCTTCAATGCAGTCTGCACAACACTGTGCAATATTATTACATCACAACTGTAGTATAATTGATATTCCCACCATGAAAAGTGAACTGTATATGTGCCTATATGTACATCTATATGTACAGCAATGGATGTTTATATGTATGTGTATATATATATATATATATATATATATATATATATATATATATATATATATTCACAAAACCACAGCTACACTGTGTTGCATACCGCCTACCCAGAGGTGACCTCTGCCTAACATACAGAGCTATGTCATACCCATAGCTGTTGGACATCCTCCACATAAACATATTACAATCCTTCCCAGATACACGCTCTAGGGCCCTAAACCTTGTCACCTCATTAAACAGCACATGCTGGAGGGATAGATTCCTATTTCAGAGACATGCCATACTCTGGAACTAACCACCTATCAATAGCAAACAAAGCTCCTCATTAGTAGTTGTCATAAATACTCCTGATGATTGGTTGGGAGATAGGAAATACACCATGGGAATCACCTCTGTGGCTCTGGTTGACAGGGGCAAGTGAAATTAAATTACATGTGTGTCAAAGGCCAGGGTAGCGTATGGCTAGGCTGCTGTAGGCCCTAGGGCCAATAGCGTATTACCTACCTATGGCAAGATACACACACACACACATATGTACTTAGTGCAATAATTGCTATGTGAGGTTGACTGAGTATGATGGTGAATGTGTTGGTGAATGTGTGCAAGGTCTGTAAAGGTGTGATAGCTTAGTGTGAAATTGTTTCTGTCATGGTAGTTTGTGTCCAGCTATGATCCCAGCAAAAGATGTGTATGCTATTGCTAGGCAGAAAAAGTAGTATGGCATATGGTGTGACGTAGTCCCTTGTTGTCGACTGAGGTGTCCCATTGTAGGCTAAAGCAATACATGTATGTTTAGTGAGGGGTACTGCTGGTGAATCCAACTCCCATATGAACTGTAGTACTACCTGAAGCTGTAGGCCTAAACAGTACAGTATGGTGTATGTTCACATTGCTTGGAAACACTATTTTGTGTGTTCCCTGTAGTCCTCACAAATTACATACCTCAGGCATAAGGTTTTGTAAGTAGTGACACACAGTACTGTATGGTACACAGGTAAAGCTCATCTGGGTTGGCATACATTTGTGTGTTGTATGTATGTCTGATGTGTGTGTAATTATGCCTGTACCATGCCCTCAGTCATATCTGTGTTACAGGGTATACGTGTGTGTCTAGCAACATGTATAGTTTAGTACAGCAGTATGCCACCTATATTAACAACTGTGCACATATGTTAGGCAGGGGTTTGGCATCAATGACTAGTGTGGTATACTGGTAATACTGTAACTGTACTTTACATTCATTGCAATAGATGACATCTTTCTTTATGCATTAGCTTGATATATACCTCCTGTGGCTAGGTGGTGTATTGTGTGACATACAGTGTGCCATGTACTGGTGTATAGTCTTACATACTGGCTTCTCTTTGCTGCTGTGCAGAACATGGTTTGATATATAGAGCGTGCCAGGCACTGTCAGCCAGTTGTGGCCTGAGCACTAATATGTGGTATTGAACATGTGCATCCTCTGACAACCAATCAGATGCTAAATATGCCAGTTAATTGATATCTGTACTTTAGGATGTTAAGTGTGCCACATGACTTGCTCACACATTTTGTTTAATTGTCTTCCAGGGGTATGTCCCACCAAAGAAATCTGTGTTATACAGCTGCAGAGGAAGCCAAAATACACAGCAGCCTGGTGCAGCACTACACCCTGCTGTTCTCTAGAACCAGCCAGGACCAGCATGAGCGGACTACACTGTGGCAAGATCTTCTTTGTTGGGTAAATGACATAGGCATGCTTAACCGGACATATGAGCAGGTACACCATCACTGCAGTGACTTAATTAGACATGTCCGGTGGCGTGCGTCTGATATCCATCAACAACAGCTAGACACAGGTGGTGGGGTAGCCATTCACCCCCCCCTCACCAGAGTGGAGGAGCTGCTCATAAGCGTGGTGGATCCTGGCCAACAACAGGAACAGCAACTTACATATGTCATCATGGAGGCTGGAGCCACCCAGCATGTTGACATGGAGCATGCAGGTAACATGACCTATCTGTAGACTACTGTTACCTGTATTGGTAGATTATGCATATGTGAGATGTGTACTGTGTGTTTAGCAGTTGTGCTGCATAGTGTTGTGCAATACTGATATTTGGAATTTAATTTGTACGCCTGTGACTGTCGACTGTTGTACTACTGTAGTTTAGCAAACTCACAGTAGCAATGCCACAGTTGTGGCCACTGACAAACTGTCTCATATTCTTGTAGGTCCCTCTGGTGAGTGTGTTATAATTTTTATATTGCTAATGAAATGTGCATGTCATAGGTGAGGTGTAGGCCATGTATATGTAACACACCTATGCATAATGCATGCTGTGCATGTTTGCTGTGAGACTATGCACATCTCAGTAATGACAGTAGCTGCCTCAATCACATGCAATACACAGAGCATCACACACAATTGTGGCAACACTGTACTGGACATTGGATAGGCATAGTTGATACACATGTACACAACATACACAACTTTGTCATATGCAGTACACCTTAACATGCTACACATAGCATATCCAGACACCCGCTGTAAGGTCACACTTCAGTATCCCACGTCATCCACACAGCACACATAATATACCTGAGGGGTAGAGGCCTATCATGGGGCTGTGCAACACTTTTCAACACATAACACATTCATGTTAGGCAATGCTCCCTTTTGGGCACCTTACAAACCCATGTAACAAGTGGCTGTGTAATTGTGACTGTAGCCACAGTACTGCAGTTCAGGTACAGCATGCTAGGTGGCAGTCTGGCACACATTTGTAGCCTTGAGTAACCACATGATGCATGACGATGATGACTCATGGTACTACACCCCATCCAGTTACAGTGACTGCAGCACTACATATAGTAGTCATTGCTATGCACCTCAATGTTGTGTGTGTGCAAACATATGCACCTATACACAATATGCATAACAATCACCATTTGTACAAAGTAGGTCTTGTAATGCTATTGTGTGTATAGGTCACATGACACACATTGGGTATGTGTGATGTTTAATGTTGCAGTCATGTTGTAGCATGCCAAGTCATGGCTGGCACTGGCATGTCCACAATATGTCCTACACTCACCATACCCACTGTACAATGGCAATGTTGAGCAATGGTATTCCATCATGTATACATGCACCCCACTCATCCTGTGTGTATACAGAGCATGCCTGTGCTAAACCTGTGTTTACAATTATCTGCTACAGACACAGACACTGTAATCAGAAATGGATATCTATGTGACACACAGATACACATCCAGCCATGGTATTTGTACCTGTGAATGATGGGGCACACGACATTGCAGACCTTTTAATACTTGCACAGCAACGTTGTGTCCATGTACACATTGTGTTCCAGGGTGAGGCCAATCACTGAACAACAATACACATGCATCAAAGCCATGTATACTGTTATTAACACGGGCTGTCTACACTTGCACTGCATGGTCTTGAGCAACAACCTTTCTGCATGCTGACATGTATGATATGACTGTTTGCCTTGTGATACCGTAACCCACCTTCAACCACTATTAAGTATGTTTTGGATTGCTGGTGGTGTGTGTGGGTATCTGCTGTAGTGAGGAGTGTATTTGTGTGTATGTGTGCATGTGTACGTATTCACGTGTGCATGTGTTCATGTGTGCATGTGTGCATGTGTTCATGTGTTCATGTGTGCATGTGTGCATGTGTTCATGTGCACATGTGTTTATGTGTTTATGTGTGCATGTGTTCATGTGTGCATGTGTTCATGTGCACATGTGTACATGTGTTTATGTGTGCATGTGTTCATGTGTGCATGTGCACATGTGTGCATGTGTTCATGTGTGCATGTGTGCATATGCACATGTGTACATGTGTTCATGTGTGCATGTGTGCATGTGTGCATGTGCACATGTGTACATGTGTTTATGTGTGCATGTGTTCATGTGTGCATGTGTGCATGTGCACATGTGTACATGTGTTTATATGTGCATGTGTTCATGTGTTCATGTGTGCATGTGTGCATGTGTGCCGACATCATGTACAGGTCATAAAGTGTGTTTCCTGTCTCCCTCCCACAGGTGCTGTGTTAGGGCTGGTTCACTGCAGCAGGGAAAGTGATGTCACTGAGCCACATAGTGATAATGAAGATAGGTGTGTTGAGGCACAGGCGTGTTTGCCAGGGTCTGTCATTGGACCACCAATCAACAGTGCACAGCTGTCCACCCCATCCATGCATACAGTCATACTGCCAATACATCCATCACCAATGCCCATAGCTAAGGGACAGCGTACAGTTGGCATTGGCCAGGACAGTGTGGTATCCATGGCACATGCATCCCAACACAGCAGCCATACCCAGATGTCTGGAAGGGTACCACATAGGCAGATGTCCAGGGGTTCTCATAGGAGCACTGCTGCTCATCATGCCACTGGCAGATGTGCCACAGGTCTGACAATGTCACGCATGTTCCAGGCTGTCATGGAGGCACAGGCACATATGGAACGGTACACCAGACAGGGACTAAGGGCACAGAGGGCCCATAACACCACCGTCATTGACAGTATCCATGACCTAGCAGGTGCCATCCGTCATTACACTGAGGTCACTGATAGACATTGGGGAGAGACATTAGATATCCTCCGCAATGTCATGTCCATGTGTCAGGACAGTGCGGGATGGTTGAGATGTCGACGTGGATGTATGCCAGCAACATCAGCAGCTGGCAGTCGCTGTGGAGGTCCCTTAAGCCACAGCCACTCCCGTAGTGCCAGTACCAGACCCAGCAATGTTGGGGGTGCGCTGTCCATAGAATGTCCTAGAAGACCATGTGCACGTGGCTCTGGACAGTCCCAGCAGGGACCTGTGTCCATTGTGTACATCCATCCACCTCTGGGGATAGTACCCAGTCTGGCTTAGTACCTGATAGTGTCAGTAGCACCCCTGCCAGGCACAGGTACCATATCTATGGCCAAAGACGGTGATCTGTAAAGCCTCGCAGGTACAGTCTGTGGCTGTCCCACAAATACCCGTATATGGCAGCCACATGGTGGAACTGTGTGCATGCAGACACACACACATACTCCAAACACCTAGGGCTAACACATACCCACACACATTACAACAACATGGGCCCATTGCAGTATTCTTGCCCCTCACACACACACACACACACACACACACACACACACACACACACACACACACACACACACACACACACACACACACACACACAAACACGTGCCAATTGGATGGCTCACTGTAGGCCTCTGGCGAACCAGCACCACACCCTGTGCATATGATGAAAACTGTGCCCCCTCCTGTCATCTGTAACATCAATGCAGGAACAGGCTACCATGGTACTGATGCACAGGGTGTCTATATAGCAGTATAGCAATGTTAGCATGTTGTCAGCTGTAGAGTGTAATGATATGCTTGAAGGTGTAGCTGAGCAGGCATGCTGCATTAAAGCTATGATTGTCATTGTAGTGTTGTTTACACCAGTGTTGGTTCCAATTGTGTATTGTCCGGCCACGTGCCACTTGGCTGATGTGTGCAGTATTGGCAGCATGTGTTAGAGAGTGGACAGTATGTGTGGGATGTGTGTAGCACAGATTTGCAGGTGTACAGTTGTGAACATGGTGGAGGTGCACTGTCTGCATGTGCGTGCATAGTGGACACATGGCCAGGGTGACATGCTCTGTATTACACAGTAACACTCCATAGTTTCTATTGGTGACCAGTAGGCATTGTACTACACACATTCCGGAACCTGACTACACATGTGTGTATGACATGGCTGTGATGTGGGTGATACTGTTACTATCTGTCATTGTTTTGCATTCTGGTGGTATACATCACTTCAACAGCCTGACCATAACCGATCGTTAGATGATGTCTTGACAACCGACACACAGATGTAGGGCACACAGCAACATTTGGATCCTTCAGGTACTATACAATGCCAGTAATCACTGGTATTCACCTGCACCCATTACTGAGACCACTCCTGTTTGGCATATAGCTCTCTTAGGTACAAGCAATCACAGTAGGGATATGTCCATCTACGTCTGGTAATGCATACTGTGGCCTATAATGCATTCTCCAGATGACACACACATCCTCCACAAGGGTATCATACAGACAGATGCCTGTTGTCAAACCCATGCTGTAAAGCTATAAGCCAAACTAAGCATAGTCATCCACCTTTAAGGAACATATTATCCCCACAGTACCACATAGGTAGTAGCCACCAACATGATGAACAGGTACCGATGTGTACATGCAACCAAGTGTTATGTCATCTCGCCTTTGTTAATCACATTTCCAAAAGTATTTTGGAATCCCTTGGTGGATCACATAAACAATAAGGGGTCTGCATGCATATCCACAGTTTGTTCTCTACCTGTTATGAATAGTCATCATGGACAGAATTTGCTGCGTTTGAACAGCTCTGACATATACCTCGGCCATAGACCCTCACTCGCACATTCCAATAAGAATCGTAATGACTTTGTGTGACACAGATGACCTAGGCCAGGGATCACTGCAGTGGCTGGCCTTGTCACAAGCATACAGATGTGACCTAAGGTCTGGGAAGCAGCAGCACAGTCTGGCAAGGATGACAGCTGTGTTCTTGGAGAAAGCAGGGTTCCCACACATGCAATCATTGAGGTAACATGTACAGATATGTGTTTGACACACAGCTAGCTCACATGTGCAATGCATACTGATATGTCATACAGTGGTAAAAGCAAAACCCACAACACATTGACCAGCACTATCACACACACGCACCAAGTGCAGGATTCAAACCCATACCTAATTACTTCATGATACTAGAGGAGTATGGATTAACATGACACACTATGCACATTACTGTGTGTGCTCTTTTCCACAGGTATATTTGTAGGATGGTGACATCATCAGACTTGACAAAGGTTAGATTACCACTTTTGAGGTGTTTCACTACTCTCCTAAAAGGTTGTTTTTTCCCAAGGGGAACACGCACACACACAGTCACTTGGTGCAGGATTCAATTTTCTACCTAACTACTGCATGACACTAGAGGAGTATGCATGAACATGATGCGCTATATAGATCACTGTGAGTTTTTTTTTTCCACAGGTATATTTGTAGAATGGTGACATCATCAGACTTGACAAAGGTTACATTACTATTTTTGAGGTGTTTCATTATTCTCCTCAAAGGTTGTTCCTTGCTAAGGAAACACATACAGTTACCCGGTGCAGGATTCAAACCTCTACCTAGCTATTTCATGAGACTACAGGAGTACACATTAACACGACACACTATACAGCTTATTGGGAATTTGCATTTCCACAGGTATATTTGTAGGATGCTGACATCATCAGACTTGACAAAGGTTAGATTACCACTTTTGAGGTGTTTCACTACTCTCCTAAAAGTCTGTTTTTTCCCAAGGGGAACACACACAGTTACCCGGTGTAGGATTCAAACCCTTATTTAATTACTTCATGATACTAAAGGAGCATGTATAAACAGGAAGCGCTATACAGATTATTTCGTGCTTTTTTTTCCACAGGTATATTTGTAGGATGGTGACATCATCAGACTTGACAAAGGTTACATTGCCACTTTTGAGGTGTTTCACTACTCTCCTAAAAGGTTGTTCTTTCCCAAGGGGAACACACACAAACAGTTGCCCAGTGCAAGATTCAAACCCCTACCTAACTACTTCATGATACTAGAGGAGTACACATTAACACAACGCGATATACAATTTACTGGGAGTTTTTTTTTCCACAGGTATATTTGTAGGATGCTGACATCATCAGATTTGACAAAGGTTAGATTACCACTTTTGAGGTGTTTCACTACTCTCCTAAAAGGTCGCTCCTTCCCAAAGGGAACACACACAGTTGCCTGGTGCAGGATTCAAACCCCTATCCAATGACTTCATGATATTAGAAGAGTATGCATTAACACGATACGCTATACATTTTATTGGGAGCTTTTTTTTTCCACAGGTATATTTGTAGGATGGTGACATCATCAGACTATACGAAGTGTGTTACATTAGGTGACATTAGATGGCCTACATTGAAGGAATGTCTAAACACTTTGGCCATGTGATCATGAAAGGTGAGTTTACTATCTACCTGTGTCCC
Source organism: Protopterus annectens (assembly GCF_019279795.1). Taxonomy (NCBI): domain Eukaryota; kingdom Metazoa; phylum Chordata; order Ceratodontiformes; family Protopteridae; genus Protopterus; species Protopterus annectens. Next base: position 258,411,927 of record NC_056726.1, on the reverse strand, counting down.
TGGGGCCATAATGACTTTCTCCGTACATGCTGGATTACCACCTATGTGGTAATTTGTGTGCACTTTGTATTACCCAAAGGGGATGACTATGCATTCTTTGTCATTCAGCTTGAGGGCATTGTTTTGACACCAAGTATCTGTCTCTGTAAGACACTTCTGGAGGATTCTGTGATAGCTGTACAGTCAATTATGGACCACAGTTTCCAGTCATCTGCAAATCTGTTCAGCCTAACACCTGCCGTGCTTGCCTGTACCTTTGAGCAGTATCGACTGAACAGGTGGGGTCCTAGGACCAAAACCTGTGTGATGCCATTTGTGACTGGCTTAGAGTTGGACATGTCACCCGCAACTATGAACATGTGTGTTTGATCTGTGAGCCACTTGGCCATCCATCCTGTGACATAGCTGTCCATGTTCAAGCTGGTACACTTGTCTATGATGACGGAGTGGGGAATGGTGTGGTAAGCCCTTAGTGAGGTCCAGGTGGGCTGTGTGGACTACTTTCACCTCCATCTATGTTCATGGTAACTGTTTTAAATAAGTCAACTAGGTTTGGGAGCCAGGCTCTGCCTTTAACAAGGTTAAGTTGTGTAGAGTCCAGTGTCTGGAGATCTCCAATGTCTCAGTGTATGGGTTCCATGATGATTTACTCAATAGCTCTGTAGACCAGGCTGAGTACACATGTTGGGCAATGGTTTTCAGGTTCTGTTTTGGCACACCCTTTGTGGAGCTGGATGACTGTTAGTGTATGCCATTCTTTGGGTGCATAGCCTGTGATACGCTTGAGTCTGGACAGTGAATGTAGGTGAGGATGTAGTTCTTTGTGGGCCTAGTGTAAGACGCAGCCTGGGACAACTTACAGTCACATTGATGCTACGTTCTTAGCTTTGGTGAGAGCTGTCTTTATCTGCATGTCCATGATGTCTGTGTCTCTGCATCCTTCTGTGATAGACACAGGCCCTTTTGGGGGTAATGGGGGGGGGGAGTTCACACTGCACTTGTCCCCCTGGGTGTGGGCAATGAAAGTTGGTTTGGTGTATGTCATTACTTTTTTCAGTAGCTGACAGCATATTTGGAAGTGGACACCTACATGTCCTGTATAGCTACCGAAGGCTTTGTGGTTGTTATTCTTACATTCCTTGGCAATTTGTCTTTAGAAACTGTCCTTGGATTATTTTATGAGTGATCGTTGTTTCATCCTAATAATGATCAGTGATGCCTTTCCTTTAGTGAAGTTGGCTCAATCAGGTGTTAGTTTCCTCCTTCTGTTGTCTAGCTTATTTATGGGCAACAACCACCAGATTGTTTTCTTATTTTTGGAGGAGTGCATCTTGGTTTTATTTTTGATGTCTCGATCCATGCATCCCTGTAGATGCTCATAGGATGCACTTGTAAATGATTTGGCAGATTGTATACCATTACCTATAGCAAGAGTGCTTTGGAACTTTCCACTTTGGTCTTGGGAAGTGTGCAGTTTGCTTTTGAAAATGTCTTCACAGTGGTTTCATGGACTGGGTGGGGGGGGTGGGATGTGGATGTCCAGTGTGATTACTTAATGATCTGATATTACCAGCGAGGGGGTTTATCTCTGTTGTGGAACACTGGTACCCCATGTTGGTGATGATCATGTCCAGTATGTTGTCACATCTAGTGGGCATGCTGACCAGCTGTTCCAGGGTGTTAGAGTTTTTTAACTCTAGGACACATTGGGGGAAAGGACGTTGTATACGAGTAATTCACCCACTCAATGTTTGGGTAGTTGTAATCTCCTCATATAATGATGTTTGATAGGACCTTTATATTTGCCATTGTTCTCCAGAATACTGAGTGAGGTTCCTGAGACAAGGTACATTATCTGTAGCAGGCTACAATCTGATGTGCAGCTTTGCCCAATGTTAGTTGCACTTGCATGGTCTCCAAGGCCTCATGCTGTGGCAGTAACCTGGAGGTATGGATATCCATAAGGTAAATGGCTACACCACTTCCTTTTTTATTTCACTTGTGGTCTTGGGTCCAAAGGTCAGGGTGATTGTGAGTGTTTTAAGTGGATCATATCCAACAGCTGTATGTTTGACATAGCTTTGTATGTTACGCAGTGAACATCTCTGAGTAGGCGATATGCAAGGGAGTACGGATGGAGCATTTTGTGATGGTTTGTGTATGGCATGTATTTCAGGCCACTAATGCTCTTTGTAAGGTATTGCTGCTGGCTTTGCAGTTGTTGTAGTTGTTTTGTGAGGTACATAGCAACAGTGGCGTTGTACTCTTTTATAGTTCTAGTGAGTGGTGAGTAGAGGGGAACAATGTCCTCTTTTATTCTGCATGAGACACATTTTATGATGAGGTGTGCCACATAAGAGGGTTTCCTGACTACTGTGGGAATGTGCTTATCACAGTTGTATCCACTGTTCACCCGTGACCCAAGGTCTCTTGTCACACTTAAAGTGTGAGGTATACTACCACCTATGTTATAGTTCTTGGCTACAGAGATTTTAACAAAGGTGATGATAATGCACCTTTTGGCATTGAGCTACAGCCCTTGGCTTGGACAACAGCCATCTGTCTCAGTGAGGCACTTTTGTAAGATGTCCACATCTTTAGTGTTTACAATGATGGCTTCCAGTTTGCAGTCCTCTGGAAACTTCAGTAGCCACAGAACTTCCATGTTAATGTTTACTTTAGGGAAGTAGATACTACACAGCCTGGGAAGTTAGCTAGTCCCATGGCTGCTGTGATACTGGCTTTGGAGAGTGTTTTTTACCTGTGCAGCCATGATGACAGCAACTTTGCAGTCTCCCATTATAGACATGTGCTCTTTCATGGGTGAGAGGGGGGTAAAGTTAACACTGGCCCTGTCTGCCAGGATGTTGCCAATATCAGTTGGCTGTGTACATTTAGTGCCATTGAGCTGTAACTCAGAACAGATCTGAGTGTAACCATGACATGGACCTGTCTGTTGGGCAGAGATTTCCTGCTTAGACAGTATGCAACAGAGTACATCTTGGGTTACATTCATTCTTATTGCATGGGGCAACTATTTGAGGCCAGTAATCCTCTTGTTAAGGTTCTTCATTGGTCTTTCTAATTGCTGATCATGCCTAGTCAGATTCCACGCAAGTGTGTTGTGGTAGTCTCTGACAGGTCTGATGACTGCTGAGTAGTGGCAACCTCCTTTGACCTACATGCACAGACCTTGGCAGTTTGTGTGTACACATAGAAGGATTTTCAGACCACTTTGTGAATGTGTTTCTGGAAGTAGAGATGACTATACACATTTGTCCATAGATCCCTTATTATCACATCCGTATTTAGCCTAAGTGTGTGAGCATGCCCAGTATGACCTTTCCGTATCTTCCTGCCTGACATTTGCTTCATTTGTTTACGTGTGTGAGCATGTCCAGTGTGACGTTTCAGTGTGATGCTGAATGAAATCTACTACATTTGTTGGAGTGTGTGAGCACGCACAGTATACACCCACAGTAACATTTCTACCCGTGGGTACACCGAATTGTTACTGTGGGTGTACATAGGATGTGGGTTCCACCTGACACTTATACACATTTGCTGTGCCTGCACTGCTATGTACAGGGCACCATTACAGTTTGTACTGTTGCCTATCGTACTGGCTTGAGGCATACTAGTGTACTACAGATCTTAGCGTCCATTGCCACATATATTAGTTTGCGACTTCATAGCCTACACAACCCACATCAGAACGCCTGGCCTGATGTTTTCTGTCTGCATAGGCGTGTGGGTGAGGTTACCCATTTGCCTCATTAGGGGCTTTGTGTTTGCATTAGTGTACAATTGTCCTGCTGTGTCTGCACCACTGTAATGCTATTATGGCTTAGTGGTTCAGTACTGTGACTATAGTGCACAGTATCCTGGGCTCAAGCCCTGTCATTGCTTTTTATTTTCATGCTGGCCAGACCAGACTGCTTAAGGAACAGTAAAGCAGATATGAGCATGTTTAACTGACTTTGCTCAACTTTGGCCGACCTTGGCCAACATTGCACGAGCAATTTTGTTTACATATACTAGATATTGGTAAAAGCTGCTTAGCACTGCTTTATATTGCTTAAAACATGGCAATCATGCCTCAGATGGTGCTGCAGGGCTGCCTGTGTCAGATGCACATACTACACTCCCTATACATGTTTGGAAACAGGTAGTGTCAAGTTAGGCATCCCTTTTATTTTATGTGTGAGTCAGTGAGAGGTATCATTTCCAGGGTTCCTACTGAGCCAGTGTATGTGCTATGCGTTGCCCCTTTGCCAAGGACAAGGCATACTGGGCACACCTCCTTCTGCCTACTGGGGCAGGCTCAGGTTGTTCCTCCTCTGAGTCACGCTGTGCCTGTGCAGGCCTTGGCAATGGTGGGGGGAAGTTTGGCCCTGTCCCATGCTGTTCCTGCTGCAGCTGTTTTCGCAGGATCATATTGTGTAGCATGGCACATACCATAACAATTTGGGTATATGTAGTTGGTGAGTACTGCAAGGCTCCACCAGATGTGTCCAGGCACCGGAACCATGACTTGAGCATCCCAAACACACGCTTGATTACATTTCGTCTTTGTGCGCGTGCCTCATTATGGAGTTCTTGTTCAGGTGTGTGTGCATTTCTGATGGGTGTCATCAGCCACGGCTCCAGTGTGTATCCAGCATCCCCCACTAGGTGACCGTCAGGGATGCCCCATTGGCAAATGTCTGGTACAGCTGCGACAGATGCCAGATATGGGAATCATGGTAGCTTCCAGGGCAGCCAGCACACACATTCAGTATTATGCCTGGGCCATCGCACACGACCTGGTAGTTGATGGAGTGGAAGTTCTTGTGGTTGATGTAGGCCCTACCCTGCTCACCAGCTGGTGCTTTGATGTTATATGCATGCAGTCAATTGCACCTACTACCTCAGGGTATTCCACTATTTGCTGTAAGAGACACATATTGCTGGCCAATACCTCACGGGAATTGGGGAAATATACATGATCACCGACATGTGCTGACATGGCATTCAGGAACTGGTGCAGTACCCTTGATGCTGATACCTGTGAGATCCCCATCATATCACCAGTTGGCCTCTGGAAGGTACCTGTTGCTAGTATTCTTAGGCCAACACATACCTTGGTTTCCACTGGGATGGGTTCCCCTCTGTTGGTTCTGTGTGTGAGGCGAGGCCTGCACAGCTCAACAATTTTCTGCAGGAGCTCTCTGTCAACTCTATAGCGCTCCACTATCTCCAGCTCATGTAGCCCCTGGTAGGTTACCCTGGGTCTGTACACTCTTCTCCGTCTCCTCACTGTGGGTTGCTCAGCAGCATTCGCAATGGCACCACCCTCAGCATCTTGCACATGTTGCCTTATAACAGCAATTTCAGCCCCTAACATTTTTATGTCTCATTTTAAGCTTTTTAAGTTTTCACTTCTCTTTGTTGACCGCAGTGTTGCAGTGTTTCTGAGAAAAACATGGGGGAATGTTGTTTGCAGAGTTTTAGGTGCTGGGCTGGGCTAGTGTACTGCCTGTGTAATTGGCTGATTCTGATTGATTTCACCTGGCAGCTCTGCTAGTTCTCCTTGGTTAACTTCCTACTACTTCCTTTCCTTCCTTTTCCCATTTCTGTTTCCACAGGGGGCAGCGCCATACAAACAAGAGCAAACACGTGCACATGCATGCACACAGGCTTAAATGGGCTTAGGCGGGTGCACATTAGTGTACACTAGCTTAGACGGCCTAACACAGGCTTATATGGGCGCACACCCGCGTTCACAGCCTTAGACAGGTTTACACACGTGCACAGAGTATAAGCAGCTTTGAAAGAAACTTTAGTGATAGCCACAGCATACACCTTCAGTTTCTTGATTTCAGTTTAGACAACTGTAGATACACCTCTTTTAGTCCTGAGTAACTCACAGCAAACACATGCCACTCTGCTCCAATAAGCTTACAGTCTTTTTGATACATACCCCCTAATGATGTCACCCATCTTCTACTCTGTTACTCCCCTTTTCCTACTCTTACACTCTAGGGACATGGTTCACATAGCAGGAAATATTGGGATTCACTATCCTTATCCTCATTTGCATAGGATTGCCTACTAATGCTTGGTTACATCTCTCAGACTGAGCTTCCCCCCTTAGCAACCTCTACTCAGTAGCCATGTTGTCTTCAGCCTGCCATTCACTTGCATGGCAGATTAATATTTTGAATAAAATCCCTATTTGTGGCTTTTATTTTTTGTTTTTCTGTTTTTTATGCTTAAACATTGGCGATCGAGATAAAAAAAAAATAATAATTTTTTTTTATTTTGCAATGGAAAAAAATGCCAATGGCCATATATTTGGCCATTGGCATGCTTCCTCAACTGGGTGCATCCTTTATATGGAGCTGTCATGACTCCGTTTTGCTATTTGCAGAACGGTACTCAGTTGCCAACTGAGTACATTTCTGCAAATAACACTACTCTTACTCGGACAGGTTAGTGTTTCCTGAATCGCAAATTTACCTAATTTGCATAGCTTTCAGCAGCAAATGAGGTAATTTGCATAACCTAACCCTGTCCGTGTAAGAGTCGCTTTAGGAGCTCTCTTGCATGCCCCTGCTGGCTGTTCCTGGATTGCTCGGCAGACATGTTGGCTCCATGGAGTCTTACTCTAGTCTTAGACTCCGTGCAAGCCTTCGTGAATCCGGACCTTTACATGTACTCATTTAAAGTGAGATGCTATTTACAAAATTTACAAAGTTGAATCATGTGATGAGTAGCTATAGGAGTTGCAGAGAGCTTAGATGCACTCATAGGAAAATAGCTATGGGAGTTATAGCATTTGTTTACTGGGAAGTCCAACTTGGAATTAGCCAATGTTCAGCAGAGGCTCGGGGAAAATGCTCCAGATTATCATGCAGATACATTTTACAAAATAGCATGTAAGTTCAAAGGTAGATTTTAGGAATGTAGTCCAGGAGACCACTTAGGAGCCTACACAAATTCCCAATTGCTCCAAAGAACTGGTTAAGTGACTTGCTCAAGGTCACACAGTATGTAAAGGAAGGCTAAGGGGACTGCCAGAAAAAAATACAGCTCATACATATTTTTCTGTTACAGTGTTATTGTAACCAAACCTACAAGAATCACCAATCCCAAAGTACAAGTGAAAGAACAACATACAAGGAAGGGGAGGGTACTTACCTACTTTGGCACATGCAATACAAATGACAATGCCTTGCACTGATGAACTACTTGTCCCATCAATATTCATATTTACCACTGGAAAGTATTGAAATATGTGGTTAGTAACATACAGAACATATTATACTAATTTTGCCTAAAACAAAACAAAACTGCAACATCTCTCCTAGAGCAAGAACATGTTACTGTCACAGTGATTTTAAATATCAAATGCAACTTTATGATTATAAAAAAGTGCTTCTGACTTCACATGAAGATTTAAATAAATATATTGTATTTATCAGTTAGTCTAGTTCACCAAATGAATTTCAGACTCATAATACAGGAAATTCTTGTCCTCTTACTCATAAAAAAGCACATTTTCAGAAGCATAGGTGATGTATGCAAAACATGCATGCACTCTCACACACACACACACACACACACACACACACACACACACACACACACACACACACACACACACACACACACACACACTCACATGAAATTAAATACTATTTATAATTAGAGATGTGGTGCATGGTAATACACATACACAAGTCTATGATACTATATCATACGGGTCTATATTATATTGTCGAAAGCTGACAATATTGAATCTGATATTGTCGACATGACAATAGTGAACATTCAGAATATCAAACATGTAAACGGAAATCTCCATAAGGGGAGATTTCTGTTTACTTCAATGTAGTGTGGTCTCGGAGTTGGTATATTTAAGTAGCGGGGGTGTGGGGGTGCCGGGGGGGCTTGCCCCCCTGCCTACATCCCTTAGTTTTTCTTTTTTTTGTAATTTTTTTTTAGGAACATTCAATGTTTTAACAGTTCCATCATTAAATGTCGACCTTTATTGATTCGAACTATTAAACATTACATTTTCTAATATAGACCCATACCATACATGTACACCCATGGGGGCATACCATAACAGTACTACAGTTTCTATAGCATAATGATGCACAGATGCAGTATGATTTATTGCCATATAAGGCTAGAGGACATAGGTAACAAGTCTGGTAACATGTGACCCTGGCAGGTATAGATGCCTAACATTGTGCAAAACCTCCTGCTAGATATATTCACGAACATCTCAGTGGGAATTACCACTGAATATAAGTGCATGATTTTGGATATGAAAAGCATATACGTTCAGTAACTAACTGAAAATATTTATCTAATAACAGACAATATAAAAAAATATAAAACCAGAATAATATGGCAAGAATACTGTAGTAATGCTTGATTGACCCCATTTTAAATTTTGGCACTTGAAATGCCGAGTTCAAACAGGTTAAAATTGTCTACTACTTCTATCAACAAAGAAAACTTTAATTTTCTGGTAAAAAGTTTAAATTCAACCAAGGAGTGCAATACATTGACTTGCGTAGATGGTACAAACTTAAGTCCCTTTTGAGACAATGAAAAATGTTCTTTGGTGATAGGTTTATCTGTATAGTTATAAATATTGTAGTCATCAAAAGAAACAAATAACACAATTGTTGTATATTTTAATCACATTCTCCTTATCACTCCCTACTTCCAATACCTTGGGGTGTCTTGATGTGGACTCCATTCAGGGTCTAACTGTCTTTTGAAATGGTTTGCTAAACGTTCTGACCTGTGTGGCAAAAAAAATCCTGGGAACCCCCATTATCTAAGTAATTATTATGTGTCTCCATATCACCCACTGTTTCACCATGCATATCTGAGCTAATATTAAAATCATCCTCGTTGGAGAACCCGTCATTGTTAAATTTAATCTTATTCTTCCTAATAGACTGATTCTTGATCGGATACGCTTTATTATTTGCATACTGCTTACAAGTTTTTGTACTTAAAGAAAAAGCTTTATCTCATTTTTTCTCAATATTAGAAATAACTTTTACATAAAACCCTTCCCATTGATCAAAAATTAAATCATGCTGAATATCACAATTCAAACTATCAACTTCTTTAAGCAAATTATTAATACTAGACTCATTAAAATTAATAACCAACTCCATTAGTTCAAACCCATGACAGTCAAACATTTTGATAAATTCACCATACATATCATCACACATTTCTAAATACCCTTTGTGTTTCTGTGTATGACATTGTGTATTCTTGTCTTGATTCTTGAATAGTATAGATTCTTGGGGGATTACTAGGTTAATCACCCTGAAAGGCCTTTTTAACCCTAGATGTGCTTCCCAAATGCATTTAACAGGTTTGATACCACTCATTTTCACAGGGGTGTAGTTAGAGTATTAAGCAATTAGAGGCTTGGCCATTCTAATAGGCATGTGTGGCAGACCAAGGGTGAATTTATGATTACCCATCCACTGATCTCGGCTGCATTTGAATAAGTGCAGGGAGGAACTCTTCTTCATAAGATGGGAAGCCTGTTCCAGACAAGGGGTAGTCTCTGAGAAATATACCTGTCTCTCCAACATATCCTATATATTTTGCAGACAGAGTTCAGGTCCTCAGATTGGTTGTTTTGGATGCTGTTAATTTTATGGATGCGCAACAGGTCCATAAGGGTTGGATCAGAGGATGTTTTAAATGCTGGGCATAGCTCACACCTCAGTGGTTTTTAGAGACCCATTATAAGGTTAAGGCTTTGAGGTGGTTGTTTTCTACAGCATGTATTCTTTTAGTGAGGAACCTCTGTGGCACTCCAGTTGCTGCATATGCCTGGTCAGGTACATACCAAAGGGGGCATTGTACTCAATTATTTTCTTAATGAGGGCCAATTACAATAGAGCAATGACATCTTTGGACCAAGACTCCCTACCTTTGTTTATAAGTTGTACAAGGTGGAATGATTCCCTTGCTATAGCAGAAACATGATGGTGAAAGACCAAGCCACTGTTCACATGCATTCCCAAATCTCTGACCACAGGGTCATCTCTTTGGGGGAGGGGGTATCACCATTGCAGTAATTTCCAGGCATGGTTGTCTTTCTGAAAGATACTATTATGCACCTTTGACATTGAGTTTTAGATTGTGACGCTGGCACCAGTTATTTGTCATGAGTCAAGCCTTCTTATAGGATCATAGGAGATTACTAGGTTATTAGCAATGAGGCCCTTATAAGCCTAGCCAAAAGTTTAGCCCATATTTAGCCAAATCAGCACCTGATGCCCCTGTCCAGTAGGGACATAGGTGGAATCCCAGGGGTATATTTTCTGTTTCCCATCCAGTTATCCAGGCTGCACTTAAAAAGGGGTAAAGAGGTACTCTGCTTGATGTGAAGAAGGAGTCTATTCTATAAATGGGGGAGTCTCTGGGATACAAATCTGTCCCACCAACAAGTCTTGTTGATGTCACAGACCAGGTTGAGGTCGCGGGTGTGGGTTACCTGAGTGGAGCTTGACTTGCAGATATGTAGCAGTCCCATCAAGGTGAGGGTCTGTGATCACCTTGTATGGCAGACAGAGGTCACCTCTGTGGAGTCTGTATGAAACTGACTAGGAGATAGGGCTTTTAGCCTATCTGTATGGTAGATGTTTGAGGCCCTGGATTCTCCTGGTAAGGAACCTTTGTGGTCTCTCCAGCTACTGCATGTGCTTTGCGAGGTACATGCCAAAAGAGGCATTGTACTCAAGAATGAGCCTTATAAGTACAAAATACTGGGATGTTATAACCTCCTTGTCCCTGGATGAGATACCCTTACTTATGAGGTTGGCCATGTAGAAGGCTTTCTGTACAATGGAAGCAACATGTTGGTCAAAAGTCAGGTTGCTATCAACTTGGGTACCCAAATCCCTCATGACAGATTGTGCGCTTAGGACATTGTTATTAATGTGATAATTTATGGGGACATCACTCTTCCCAAAGGGGATGATGATGCATTTTTTTGGTACTCAGCTTGAGGCCATGTTTCTGGCACCAGTCATTTATCTGAGTAAGACCCTACTGGAGGATGTCCACATCACTAGGGGAATTGATGACAGCACTCAGCTTGCAGTCATCTGCAGACTTGGTCAGGCATAACCCATTGGTTATGGTCTGCACCTCAGAAAACTATATCCCAAATAACAGAGGCCCCAAGACCGAACCATGGGGTACACTACTTGTTATGGGTCTACTGCTTGAGTTGGCTTTCTCTGTTTTGACTATGTGGGTTCTATCAGTGAGCCAGTTTGCTACCCATCTGGTAACATATGGATTGATACCCAGTTGAGAGAGTTTTTCTATTATGCCCAAGTGGAGAATATTGTCAAAGGCTTTGGCCAGGTCAAGGTCGATGGTGTGCACTGTCTTCCCCTCATCCATGGCTTTGGTAACTGTCTCAAATACATTGACCAAATTTAGCGGACATGACCTCCCCTTGACAAAGCCAAACTGTGTGAGATCAAGTGTTTGGAGGTTGCCCATGTCCTTGTTAATGAGGTCCATGCTGATCTGTTCCATGGCCTTGCAGATCAGACTAGTTAGGCTGATGGGTCTATAATTTCCTGGATCGGTGATTGGTGGACGCTACACCTTTGTGTAAAGGGATGACAGTGGCTGTTCTCCACTCAGCTGGGATGAAGCCAGTACTCAGGCTTTGGTTGAATGGGTTGCCTAATGGTGCTGCAAGTTCCTGCCTGAGTTCATGTAGGATTCAGCCTGGGATGTTATCAGGTCTCATGGAGGCTGTATTTTTTGCCTTTGAGAGAGCAGTGATGATCTGTTCTCTAGATATAAGGGGAAGGGGGCAGGTACTGGGGATGTCCTGATTTACTGATGAGGGGGACAGAGGGGAAAAGTTTTCACTGAATCTGTCAGCCAGCAAATTTGCTATATCTATGCCACTTGTACATGTGGTGTCCTTGGCCACCAGTTCTGAACAGATTTGGGTGCTCCCTTTGAGGTTGCAGACATAGGTCCCTATTATATTATTGAAAGACTCTTCAGTAAATGGCATTTTCAGTGTTCTTACATTGAACATGCCATTCACTGAACTGTTAATAGTGAGATTGTGATACAGGGATGACTGGAAAATTTGCACTGTCCTCACTGTAGTGTGACCTCAGAGTTGGTATATATAATTAGTGGGGGTATGGGGGCACAGCCCCGCACAAGAGCAGAAATCGATGAATGTAATTATTGATGAAATGCCATTCATTCACGGGAGCTTTGGATAACTTAATATAGACCCTGCAGACATATTTGAAGAAGGCCTTATGATTGTCTCTAGTACATGTGGCCAAGTTGGACTCAAAGTTTGCTTTGGAGGATTTCACTAGTGTTCTTATTTGTTTGTTCAGGATAAGGAGACATAGCTTCATATTGGGCACCTGCTCCTTCTTGATCTTGGACAGCAATTTTTTCCTTTTGTTATAGAGTTTATTTATTGCAGATGTCCACCAGACAGGTTTACTCTTCCTCGTGGAGGATGATTTAGTCCTGTCAGGTATTCCTGATTCCATGCATCTATATAAATGCTCGTATAGTGTTTTGGTGTAGTTTTGGATATCGGTGCCAGTTCCTACAAAGGGGGAGGTGGCTGTAAAGCTGTTTATACTATCCCTCAGGAGGCTGTAATCAGCTTTGGAGAAGTTTTTATGTCTGATCCTAGCTAGTGGGGGGTTGGGGGAGATGGTGACTTCAAAAGTAACCACTTTATGGTCGGATCTTACCAGGGAGAATGATATTATAGGGATGCTGCAGTGGTTACTCATGTTGGTTAATACCAAGTCCAAGATATTATCACCTCATGTGGGGGTATCGACTAGCTGTTCCAAGGCATTTGCATTGACAAAATCAAGTAATCTCTGCGCATTCATGTTAGGCATGAGTAATTCTTCCAAACTATGTTTGGGAAGTTAAAGTCACCCTGGATCAGGGTAAGGGTTGAATCTTGATAGATTCGAACAGGTCCAAATAAGAGGATTGGGCATCTTGAGTCAGATTTGGGGGCCAGTAGTTAGCTATGATTTGAATAGGGGTCTTGTCAATGGTTAACTGCACCTGGAGTGTCTCCTGTGGATCATACTGTTTGACCAGCCTGGAGGTGTGTATGTCTTTAATGTATATTGAAACTCCACCTCCTTTGGCTTTACTGCCCACAGTTTGGGGTCTGAATGTATGATAGGATGAGCAACCAGGTAAGGCAGGGTGCCCTCCACAGCTTTGAACCAGGTTTCTGTGACTGCACAGATGTCAGCAGTTTCCAGGGTTAGAAATGCTTGCAATGAGTGCAGTTTCATGTTTAGACTACTAGCATTTAGCAGTATGACCTTTAATTTGTGTTTTGTTGAAATTTTTATGTTGGTAGTTTTAAACTCATCACTTTTCCTTAAAAAGGCACTATAGGGAAGGCAAGAGCCTTTGCCAGAAACCTGAAGCCCAGGTGAGATAGATGCAGGCCATCTATGGCAAAGCATCGTGGTCTGTCGATCATATCTTCCCAGGCTATCAGGTACTGGATCCCCCTGGAATGACATCAGAAACTAAGCTAATTGTTGATGTCAATCATTTTCTGTTTGTATTGAAACATCATTCTGGCTGACGGCAGAATGCTGCTTAAGGCTGAGGACATACCTGCCTGGGACACATACTCAGTGAGCTCAATCATGTCTCTCTTCATAATGTCCAGAGAGGTACATCTCAAGTCATTCATGCCAACATGGACTATGGCAGAGTCATAACACTACCTGTTGTTGAGAGACTTGAGTTTGCATGTGATATGGTGGATTCTGGCACCTGACTGACAACCTACCATGACTTTCTCCTTATCCAACCTGGTGAGAGGCACATCTGTGTGTCTCACAATGGAGTCTCCTATTTCTAATATGTTGGGCTTATGGTGAAGCCTTAGTGGCTGTGAGGAACAGGTGTATGGACTATGCATGGTATGTGGTATGGAGGGGTGTGGAGATTGTGTGTGCTTTTGCCTCGGAGGTCTCCTTTGTTTGGGTATGTTTATGCTGAGGACCTCCGCATATGTAGGTGTGTGTTGTGTAGGTGGTGTTTCAGGTGCAGTGATTGTGTTGACAACCTTTTGTGGTGCCAGATATATTGGCTTGAGGGTGAGAGAGCTTGGGCTCTAGGGTTCTAATGTAATTGCATCTCTCACAAATTGTGTTCCTAGGTGGTAGTAGTAGATTGTTGTCCATGTACATGAGGCAATTGCTACACTGTCTCAGGATGCCCATATCAACAGACTGGCAGAAGAAACTGTAGGTAATTGTCCATCCATATTTGTCAGAATCTGAGGGAGAAAGGCTGGGGAGAGCTAAAGGGTGGGCCTAAAGCCCAAGTGCTTAAACCACAACTAAGAACTTAGAATAACACTTGAGAACACTTAATTTAGACAGGCTATAAACAAGCAGTAATAAATGCAACAGAAAATATGCAGTTGAACACTTTAGAGAACAGGCAGCAAGTAGCAGGAAAAATCAAAGCAAGATGAAGTAACAGGGTAGTAGGAAGGAACACACATTAGAAAAATATAAGCAGCTGAATAACGTGTCTTTTTTATTAAAAAGGGAGAGAGCAGGAAAAGAAGATAATTAAAGGTTAAGGACTAAGGTGTTTGGCCTTCTCAAATGATCTCTGTATTAGGTAGAATGAGCTAAAGAGATGGGACTGGGAGGAGTGTCCCAGATCAAATGTACAGTAGGAGTGGGCAACTGGAAAAGCCACCAACTTTAAGAACACAACAGCAATAGGTTGGGAGAAAAAAAGTTTCAGCACAGATCAGAAAACAAAATTCTGCCGGCAAATATATAAATAATTTAGTCAAGAAAAAATAAAGACAGTGCAGAACTCTGAACAGTTAAAGTGTCAAAAAAGATACTTCTCAGGTCTAAATTTCCAGATTGTTTGAGAAGTACTCGGAGTCAGAACACAAGGAGATTCTAGCAATGATAAGCAGGAATTTACAAAAAAAGTAATATTTTTATACCAGCAAGACAAAAGCTAAACCTTGAGACAATCAGATAACACAAAAGCTATTAGACCAGTTTTACGAACTTTAAGAACACAATAGAAATAGGGTGGGGGATGGGAGAAAAAGTTTCAGCATAGATCAGAAAAGAAAAGACTGCCAGCAAATATATAAATGATTCAGTCAAGCAAAAATAAAGACAGTGCAGAACTCTGAACAGTTAAAGTGACAAAATATACTTATGAGCTCTATATTTCCAGATTGTTTGAGAAGTACTCTCAGTCAGAACACAAGGAGATTATAGTAATGATATGCAGGAATTTACAAAAAGGTAATATTTTTATACGAGCAAGATAAAAGCCAAGCCTTGAGACAATCGGATAACACAAAAGCTGTTAGACCAGGAGTACATTTGTGTCATTGGGGGATTCTCTGTGCCTAGTTTGCAATCATCTATGAAATTGGTCAGTCTGAGGCTCAGTTCATTAGCCATTACTTTGGAGAAGTAGATGCCAAAAAGGAGTGGCACCTGCACAGAGCCTGAAGGACTGCACTGTTGGCTGGCATTTTTGTGGATGTAGACTCACCTATCTTGAATTTTTTGAGTTGTATCCATGAGACAGCTAGGTATCCAATGGGTGACACATGGGTTAATACCTAGTTTTATAAGCTTGTCTATAATGCCTGAGCAGAGTATTGTGCCAAATGCTTTGGCCAGGTTGAAGTTGGCAGCATGCACTGTTTTGATGTCCTCATCCATTGCTTTGTGATCTTGAAGAAATCTACCAGGTTTAGTAAGCATGACCTGCTCTTGACAAATTCAAACTTGGATGGATCCAATGTCTGAAGGTTTTCTAGGTCACTGTTTATCATGGCTGTGATTATTCTTTCCATGACCTTACATATAAGACTGGACTTGTGGGTCATTAGTTGCCCAGGTTTGTGGAAAGCCCAACTTGTGCAGAGGCATAACAGTTGCGGTCCTGTATTTCCTTGCCACAAAGTCTGTTTGGAGACTGTGATTGAATAGTGCTTCTAGTGGACTTAGAAGGCCATGTTTCATGCTATTACGGCTGCACCTTAGGATTTTATGATTTCTAATCAATGCTGTGTTTTTGGCTTTGCAGAGTGCACTAAGAACCAGTTCTGTTGAGGTAGGGGGGGGGTTATGGTGGGCGATATTTCTTGTCAGGTGTCTGGAGGAGAAAGTGGGATAAAATTAGAGCTGAATTTTTCAGCCAGTAGATTTGTTATATCCTCCGGCTTAGTGAAGGTGGATCCATTTACCTTTAGTTCAGCATATTTTTGAATATTGCCTTTGAGTGTTTGGACATAGCTGTAGAAGTCTATGTTGTTATCCTTAGCTTGGGAGGATTATTTTATCTTAATTGGCATTAGTAGACTTAATAAATCCCTGAGTTGTTTATTTAGTTGGATGGGGGTGTTACCTTGATGGGCAATGTAATTCCTATTTCGGGCCATAATTTTCTTCCTTTTGTTATACAATCTATTAATCTTGAGATTCGATCAAGGTGGCTTGTTTTTTGTGTTCATGTCATTTCAGATTGATATAGTGGTAGGATCATCCTTGTACTGTTTTCACACCTATTTTGTTCATTATGCATTGGTGAAGTGCACTTTATTTCTCTTTGTCAAGAAAATACTTTTCCTTTTGTAACCAATGCTTGGTGCATATAGTTGCACTGCTGTTGAGCACTTTGTTTAGGGATAGGGTCCTCTCTATTTTGACTCCCAATTTTAACTATTGCATTCAACAGAATTTTGTTTCAAAGAATGAGGTCAGATAATATGCAAACAGAGAGAGAGAGAGGAGTTTTCTGCTACCACGGCTGGAGAGTAAGGTGCAAAGATGGGAGGGCATTTTAGACATTATTTATGGGGGTGGGGAGCATCATAGCTAAGGAAAGGAAAAGGGACATAATATATCTAGATGGGATGACATGAGTCAGCAACTTGAAAATATATAGAGGGATGTTTTTGGTTCAGGCTGCTAGAAAGTATAAGGATAAATTCAAGGAAAATGGTAGGGGATATAAGGAATTATTTGCCAGACAAAGAGGAGGGGGTATTGAGAAGCTGAATGAGCAAAATGAACAATTCTGGGTGATAAACACAAGAGGTGTTGACTGCATATTTAGACCAAAGGAACTCTTTTGAAATGAAGAAAAGAAAAATACTACTTTGTTAGGTTTGTTTATTTCCATCAGATTGTCAAAATTGCATTTATACCATGTTTTTGATGCACTTTTTCTTTAGATAAAAATAAAAATGATCTAACCAAAAAAAAATAAAAATAAAGCTGTAACAATAGAATTATATCACATGCACTTTATGTAGTCACTTTTAGGGTGTACAAAAAAAGCATGATTATATGTAGTTGAAGAAGGCCACTTATTACATTCCTATTGAGGTTTAAAGAAAATAGCAATGCTGTAACATATGGATTGAAATGGTAACATGATAATCTAACAAGAGCATTCTGCAAAACAAACTGGCACTCATTATTTTGAAAGCTTTAAATATTTTTAGTTATGGACAAAGCAAAAAATAATTAGGAGAAATGCCCCAGATTAGGCATACTTTTAAAATACTGGTACTATTACTTTAGAACTTCTTAAAAATAATTTTTAATTTTAGGAGTGATGGAGCAAATGTTTGAGAAAAGATTAACAGTGTCCCTCCAAAATCTGGACAATCACTCTACTGTCGTTATGCAAGTGAATAAAAAGCGTGTATTAATCCTTGCAATTCAAAACTGTTTTTGGACATAATAGTCCAGTGATAGCAATATAGCTCATATACAATGCCCCACAAGTGACATACTGTTTATTTTGCAAAATAAAACTTTATTGAACCAAAAAGTACACAAATATATTCAATTATGTTAAAAGAAATGACAAAATAAAACACAAAATGGATCAGAAAGAAACATTAACATAAAACAGACTCCATCCTTCTTCCCAAACAACTAAATATTTAATCAATATTGGCTACCATAAAACAGTCATTTAAGGGTAATGACCAGGTAAACAGTTTTCTGACCACCTGCAGACTGCACATTTCCCTCATTGAGTAAAAGGTGTCATTTCTCAGTTACAGAGCTTATCAATTACCTTTCAGCACCTTTATCTCTCAGAGTAAACTGCTTTTCAATTTTCTTGTGATGATGTTTTTCCTATAAGCATTAATAGCCACAGTAGTGAGTTTTGGGCTGAAAATGACACCAACCTCTTGCTTTAAAATTAGGAATAGGGCAAGTGCAAGCTAAAAGAGATTCCCTCGCCTCACTCTAATAAACTCTTGTAAATTTGTTAAATCAATCTAATTCTGTGTACTCCCAAATTATGTGCAGCCAGTCACCTAATACATCTTGTCTATGTACACTGACTATCCTGTCCTAGCTGCACATGCATTAGTTTACAAGACATATGGAAACATTTGAATAGGCATTGCCACCAAAACAGTTTAAAATTTCTAGATTTTGTAGCATAGATTGGGAGTCTCAATATTTTTTTTTTTACCAAAACTATTGTAAAGGTTTGCAATTAAGCTTGTTTTCCTATTATACATTTATTAACACCCACTTTGATTCAAGCAAAATTTTAGTCCAGAATCTCCAGTACCGATTCTGAACAGTCTTCAATAGCAACCTCTGAAAACTTTTTTGTGCTTTTTGTCCTCCTCTCTGCTGACTATCAGACCCTTTCTTGGTGTACCAGACCACTCTTTCCCTTCCCCAGGCAAGAGATGTCCGAGTGGTTTCTATTATCCTGGCAGCCACTGGGATGGATCTTTTTTCCCCATATTCTCCCCAGTCCTAGCAGTGCTTGCATTCAGCAATGTGCTAGGGAGGGGACATGAAATAAGTTAGTAGCAGAGGATGCTTCCTCACTTCTACAGGGGGTATTCCCTCTGAGCAGCCCTGCTACTCCACTTCCAGCATGAGAATAATCTCTTTGGTCTCCATCAGGAAGATCACACTACCTTACTTACTTCCAAGTGCATGCAAAGCCCATCCTCCACCCTGAGAGGCAAGTGAGCTATGTGCATTCATTCTAAATCCTCCCTCCTCAGATCCTTCAGTGTCAGAGTCACTAAGTGAACCCCCTGTTTCCTATGTCACTCGCTACTAAGGTTCCGTCTTTCTGTACCATGGACAAGGTCGGTGGTTGGTATAATGGTTAAGGTGTTTGACTCACAGACAGAAGGTAAGGTGTTTGAATCTCACCTTTGGGAGAGAAATTTGCTAGGATTCAAATGGCCCATTAAGGCAGCTATTCTAGTAATTAGCTATGAACCTATAACAGATATCTCTAATAGCTTTAAAATCCAGCTCATCTTTCCAATGCCATGACAGCAGAAGTGTCCCTGCCTTGATTGCCCAAAACTACTACTGAAATGGTACAGCCCCAAGACCACATTATCTTGAAAAAGATCCTTCAAAATAGTAACATTTACTTTGGCTTTAGTCATTTGTCATGATACCATGTGTCCTCCACTTTGGTAGGTGAATAATCAGTAAGAGCTGTGGGTCCAGGTTAGTAATCCCAATTTGCTCAAAAAAAAATAAATAAATAAAGAAACAAAAATCCTCAATAATACTGATGTACAGAAAAGTAGTTATAGTTGTGATGTGGCAAGCAAAAGAGATGTCAGGATTAATAGCAAAGGCAATGATATCCAGTCTGAAAAAATATCCCAAAATGGCTCACAGCATGAAACCAAAAGTTGTGTTTTATTTGAACGCGCATACATGCATCTCTGTATACCTACTTATATGTTCATATTCATGCCTATTACTAATTTTAAATGTCTTTAGGAAATGTGTGCTGAAATGAAATGATTGTATGCTATGAAAATGCAATGTTGTGAGGAAGAGTATTTGTTCAGTGAGTATGGAAGTGCAATTTTAGTAGGGAAATGGAGGACTAAGCGACTTGTTTTTTTCTTTTTTTCTCATGAGAGGCTTGTGTACTATATGTCTGAGGTTTTTGAAATTAGTACATTTTATTTGAACTCATGTCATGCTCTTTCCATCATTCAGTCCTTTTCTATCCCTCCCTACTCCCTTTCCTCTTGTCTTTCTTTCTCCCTCTCTTTTTTTCTCTTTCAGCAAACATTTACAGTTTGTATTACCTTCTAATATTCCCTAACCATTTTATGTATTACCCATGAAATCAGCAGTTTATTTGCTTTAGCTTTATTGATGACTGATTTTTACATTCACAGTTGAAAATAAAACATATATTTGTGGTAGCTGACTGCTGTAATTATTTTCTGTGCTACATGAAATCTGAAGCATGCAAACAGATTTGTTCTAAAGTCCATAATTGTGACATGGTAATTTGCACTATAAAAAATAACTTAGCCATTTTCTCCAGAGAAATGTTGGACTACAGTACCAAAACAGAGGCTATGCTGTGAACATTTCTTTACATATATAATGCAAAACAATACCTTCTACTCTGTTTTTTCTTGCTCTCCAAAAAAGAAAATGCCAGTCTTTCAAGCAAGAAGTACTGAGGTGTGGATACGCATCTGGGCAATGTTAATTTTGAAATAAATACACTCAGAAGAGATGCAGCAAGCTGTGACCACTTTTGATTTATTAGAAACCCAAACTGTCAGTCTTGTAATTTAGAACATCAAATTTGATTAGTATATTGCAGTTTAACTGCAGTAAGCACACACTTTATGAATACACAACAATCCTGTACTAATGCTATACAACAAATTCAAGTCTGAAGAAAGCCGTAGGACTTATTTACCTTATTGTTATTTTTATTTATCTCTTTATTTAACTTTGCTTTAGCTGAAACTTTGCAGCAAATGGTTGCCAGACCTGAAGTTGGAAGAGGAATAACTTGAAAGACATGCACAAAATATGCCATTTAGCAGTTTAGATTAACATGACTTTTTCAATTCAAATCATGAAAGTCATCTCCTAAGAAATGCATGCACAAGCAATGTAAATTATATTTTTCTTTCACTTAATCATGTCAGTGTCCAGGAGAAGAATAATTAATCATTGCATTTTGTCTTGCAATCAGTATTAACAATAAACAATTGCGGTTACTTTTCTGAAGATGAATATTACATTCTGGCAGAAATAGCCATCTCACTACAACTGCTCAGTACTTAAAAATAAATCATAGAATTCCGTACTGAGGACATTATAAAAACAGATGAATTACCTGGACTGGTGGTCAACATATAATTAAAGCAGATTTAGTAAGAAAATATAGTGAAGCAAACAGAGAAGACAATGGTTTGGTTATATAGGGCAAAAAGCAATCCTGTAGCCTGATATTTCTTGAGCATCTTTGATCTATGTGATAAGCTGACATAACTTCAGAGTTATGGGCAGGTTTGGCATAATTATTAAAATCTTAACCTCATAACAAGGTTTGGTTCTAACCTCAGGTTATTGGCTAGAGTTAAAATGGCCCTTCAGGGCAGTTAGCCTCGTATTCACCTATGAACCTATGCATGCATTACTGATAATTGTGTACATGAAGAAAAGTAGGAGGGATGCTTTTTTATTCATATTCCTCTGTATTCAGCCCTCATCAGAACAGTCATTGATAACACCCTCTCTGCATACCTCTCAACCTGGAAACATCAAAAATCTGGACAAAGGCCCATTAAAAGTAGGCACAACTGGGCAAAAATCGGGATGCTGATTAACATAAAATTTGCATATATAAACATGTAACCCGTCCCACGCCAGTGGAATTGTGGGATACCAACATGAAGATTGAAGTCACTAAACAACAGTAAACAATGGCAGCCATTTGAATTTTAGACTTCATATTCCTCACAAAAATACATAATAATGCAAAGCCTGTTATTCTAGCAACTATCTGAGTGTAATGTGTGACCTTTCTGGAACACCAGCATTTGATATCTGTGCCCTCACTTTCGTGTTGCATTACGCTGCTGATAGCTGATACTATTGCATGATACTGTGTTTATAACGGTAAAAGAAATATGATTATCTCTCCCCCACACTGTGTGAAAACAGCATGTACTGCATACAGACATGTAGCACATATAGCATATTCTGTGCACTGACATTTATAGCAAATACAGACTAGTCAGTTTTTCCTTGGTACAAAATACTTGCTCTTGTGCAAGTGTACCTAGAGCCTGTAAATAATGCATGCTGGATGGATGCCTTGCTTTGCTTGCTGGAAATGTTGCAGCTTTTTCAGAATTTGTTAGTGACTCCCTCCAACACACACATACTCACATGGAAAGCACATACACCCTTTCTCTAGTTTATCTTGATTGATTTACTGTCTGTAGATTGAGTCAGCTGTTTTGTATGCTGGTTGCCTTGGCTCAGTGCTTTAAAGAGTGTGAGTGGAATTGTGCATTGGGTACAGAGAAAGAAAAGAGAGATGTGGGGGCGAGCATGAAAATACTGGGCTTCATCCACATTCTGTAATGCCCTGCCCCCTTTAGAAGCAGCACAGAACAGAGGGGGAAACAGACATTGCTTGATATTGCAAACTGTAACACTTGTCATTCCAGCACTATAAGAATCCTTTCTGGATGTTGCAAATGATTGCTTCACACCACAGGATTCCTGCACACTGATGTCAGCCTTCAGGACTGAATCAATGCATTCTGAGTTCTCTTTACAATTAAGAAAACAGGATTCTGTCCACGGCCTCTGACTGGCTGTTGCTCTGGCTCTGGGCCTATACATTAGAAAGCTGGGAGGACAACTGGAGGGCACCAGGCTTAAGGACCAGTGACTGGGCATTAAAGCACAGACAGGCAGTCACTACTTGGGGAGAAGGATCATCAAAAGGTTGTACAATTATTAATGTATAGGAAAGGCTGTTTGGACAGCTGCCATCACAGTGAATATACAATTCTTGGGTAGTCTGAATAGAGCTCTGCAGGTGGCGATCAGAGCCAATTCCTGTGCTAAAGCAAACATAATGTTCGTCCAGTGCACAATGACTGACTGCTCACTGCACAAGGTGGCAGAACTTGGAAGCACTTTGTAGTAGAACACCGAAGCAACAGAGCTTAATTCAGGTGACCTCGAGTAAGTGGGAGGGATTTGACTCTAAGCCAATCTGATCATCTGTATCTGGAGTCTGCATTCAGTTTCTGCTGTGATGACCTAGTGGGTTATATAGTCATTGCTCAGATGTTCCATTAACCCCAATTGTCTGATGCTGACACACTGTTTAACTCTAGTCTCCAGCATGGTCTAGCTATTAGTAATAGGTTACACCTCTGGCTGCTAGATTTCATTCAGTGTTGTTTCTGGGACATTTGCACACCTCCTGAAAGGAACGGTTTAGGACTGCAGCATGTACATTGCTAAGTACTAGGATTCCCCAGCTGAAGCCGCATGCTTCTTCAAGGTACATGAAGGCAGATTTTTGAACCACAATGGACGTCTCCTCCACAGGCAAGTAAATCATGGGTCTCTTACCCTTATCTCAGGTCCCCAAGTGTTCCATGACAACGTATGCATCTGCTATGGGATTGTTGTAAGAGCAACAAATGGATAGCTGATCTGGCTCAACTTCAAAACACTTGAAATTTTACTGAGCACCCCAACCTAAGCAGCCAGCTATATTGACACAAACACTGATATGTTTGTAACGTACAGAAAGCAGGCTCTTCATGCATCTCTTGTCGCCTCTCTCTGGTTGAATGAAAAAAGAGAAGACTAATGGATGGACACTACTACACCTGTCCCATATTTAAACATGAAAACAAAGTAAATTCTGTGCCTGCAACTCAGAGCGTTTCACCAACATACAGCAAAGCCAAGCCAGCCCTTTAACATTCCCTAGTAACAATAAAAATGCAGTTAAGATATGTTATACCATTACAGGTGATTAATGTCACCAGCACTGAATTCCTTCCATAACAAATGCACCTTAGATGAACTGCTGTGTAGTGTAGAGTCCATCAGTTAAAGTGAAAGTAGTTTCCCCATAAGCTGCCCACAAGTCAGTGGCTGTAAACAACAGTTTTTTTTATTTTTTAAATCCCCGAGTTTCACATCTCCAGGAGTCTGACAGGCAGTCACCATGTATGCTCCCGTACACTGGCGATTCATGGTGACATCATCTATACATTTAAAGTTGTATGCATTAAAAAAAAATTGAAAAAAAAAACAGGAATTAAAGAGGCCACTCAGGAATTCGTGTCACCCCATTATTTAACCCTCACAACTGGTAAATACCGAGGAATTCAGTATGGTTGAGATGTATGCCTCTTCAGTATGTACTTGACCAGGCATATACAAAAACTAGAGTGTCCACAGTGGTTGCTTACAAAAAGACTACATGGTCAAACAACAAGTCCTATAGTGGACTACCTCAGAGCCCTACCCCTGTATTCGATCTACAGATTGCTGAGACAGTTTATGCCTGGCCTACAAAGCATCCTTTGATCCTACTCTGATGGAGCTGCTGCACATACACAAAACAAATATCAGAATTACTCAATCTAGGGACCTAAACCTCATCTGCAACATAAGTAGGACATATTGGAGATACAGATATGTGTCCCAGAGACTATTCCTTCTCTGGAATAGACTTATCATCCATGTGAAGCAGATTTCTATTCATGCCCATGCCTACATATACCCCACCTATGCCTATATATGCCCCTTAAAATAATCTTAGTGTATCAAAACCTGACAGCTGTGCTTAAAAAGGTCTACTGAGGTCATTAGTCTAGTAATCACCTACCTGAAGAGAATGCAACAGTAAATGAGATTAATTTGTCACAAACAAATGTATACAATGCTGACATGAAATTAGCACCTTCAAAGATTCAAATATTTAGGAAACAAAATAAATACCAATTAAACTGCATATATCTGAGCTGGTCACTCTCCTGTTATCTCTATAGTATTGATAGTCATAAATGGTTGATACATACTAAAGGAATTTTGTCCTTAAAGAAGCAAAGTTCTATTCATGTCCTTGTTGAACTACTTTTTCCATGTAACAGGACATACCTTTCTAAGTACCATCATAACTTACAACTGGTTAACAAGATTAAACCAGTTACTTATGGGCTTAGAGCCTCTACACAATATCAGAAAAGGTATAGTTAGATAATAACATTTCTGTCTGTCACAGCACATGCTTTTCCAACTTTCCATGAAAACATTTATTGGAAATGTGCTGCAGGCTCAGTTGGCAAGCAGTTACAGCATGTATTTAAGAAGATGCTGCACAAGTTAATGCCTTGGTGTAGCAAATACTGTTGTGATTACAAAAGTATGGCTTAGTTGTGAAGTATAAGCCTAGAAAGGAGATGCATAAAGCAAATATTCTGAAAAACTCAAGACTGTTTGAGGATTATGCAACCTGGAAAAAGCATATGTCGTGACATAGAAGCTCATCCTGGGTGGGAGGGCCCACTGGTGCATTGACCTCAAGGGTGGAGACTAAAGAGACATCATGAGTGATGACTGGGGATGTGCAGAGGGTTCTGCTGATATCAAACCCTTGTGGAAGTGAACGCCTAGGCAGCACTGATGGCCATTAAGCATCCCACCCCTGGAGCATTATCTGTATGAAGTGGGAGATTAAAAGAAGAATTCTCCCCCAGCAGCAGCAGTATGGTGCTTCCCAGGTGTATCAGTATCCTTGCTGGTCCCGAATATGTGTCAGGATGATGACACTATTGTCTCTCTCTGTCACACACACACACACACACACACACACACACACACACACACACACACACACACACACACACATACACACACACACACACACACACACACACACACACACACTTATTTACTTAGACACAGGAAGCAAATAAAGCACAGATGAATGCTAAAAGTCACCTAGCAGCAGCTACACAGATACACCAATAAACAATCATGTTCTGTATTTTGTGGTGAGGAGCCCAACAGAGGTCTATAATGTAGTAATACTGTGACAGACAATGTACAAAAACAAAACCTTAATTTGATGCAAATGATAACTTATGACTAGGAATGGATAATGAGCCAAACATGAATCAAATATTTTTAATTGTATTATGATTATACGCCTCTCTATTAAAAACTGTTTAGTACATGTACAGAGGTGTACGGAGGTATTTCTGTGCTAACTTGAGCATATGATTAGTCTTTCCCCATCACACTGCCAATACTGTTTACATTGATAGTATTAGATGAGCCATCAACATCTGCTGGTTGTGCCCTTGTGGTCCAGGTCATGGTAGCAATGGATCAAAAATGCACTAATTACCAATTAATTTACATAATGAATAAATTAATTAAATAAACTGATTGAGTAAGGAATTAATTAATTAATTAAAATTGTGTGCATGTAAAATACACAATGGACTCTAATCATTAACCTCACAATTTTCCTAGTTATGCTTTCTTCAGATCCACTGATATTTTTCATCTACCTGTTATTCTGTCCTTTTTGCTCATAGTATAGACTTTTTCTAAATGCAAAAAAAAAAAAAATCAAGCACTTTTGTTTATACATCTTCCTAAATCAGGTCTTAAATCTACATCTCACTAAAAGACATCTGATACTTGATCACCTCTCCAAGCAACCTTAAGGCATTGTTGTTCAGTGCTAGGAGCCTAAACAAAAACTCCATACCCATCAAGCCCTCCTCACTCTGGAGAATGTAGACATCTGTGTTGTGACCAGGGCTTGGTTTAAAGCCATAGAAAGTACTCCGGCACTGCAAGCCTACAGTGCCTTCCACACATTTAGATTAACAAGAGTACAGACAGAGACCAAAAGTAGAGGCGTTACAATCTATGTTAACAACAAACATACCTCCAGGCTGGTTAAACAGAGTGATACAATGTTGGTCATTCACATGCAACACATCATAGACAAAGTCCCTCATCATATCATGGCTAGCCATAGGACATCATCTATGCTTCGAGTCTCACAACTCTTACCTAAACTAACCAGAGGCTCTCACCATCCAAACAAATGCCCTATTCAATGGTGACTTTAACTACCCCTCTATAGACTTGGAAACTTAAACTGCCTCAGACTCACAGGCTCAATGCTTTCTGGACTTTATTAATACAAACACTTGGAACAGTACATGCTCCAACCAGAGGATCAAAAATACTGGATCTGCTACTCACCAACATTGGAGTGTGTTGCACCCCTTCTCCTCATGTCCCATCCTCACTAGTGAGGTTGGATCACAAAGATGTCTCCTTTGAAGTAAAAATCAACCCAGAAAAAACAGCTGAACAACTAACAGTTACGAACTACTTTAAGGCAAACTACATCCTTTTAAGTGACAGTTTGTCAAAATTCATGGTTACCCCCAACCTCAAGACCACAGCTGCCTGTGCAGAATTATTCACAGAGTCCCTATACAAGCATGTGAATGGCCACAGAGAGGCTGCCATACGTACCACAAGTAAACCCAAAACTAAGAACAAACTCCACTAGTGGAATTCTCACCTAAACAGGATATATGATAAAAGAAGAAAACTCATAGCCAAAATCAAGAAGAGCAACTCAGTTAAAGACAAGAGGTTTAATTGAGTACAGCAAGTCCAGCTATGAGGTCAGGATAGCCTCTCAGGCAAGGGCAAATGCAAGTCCTTCTTAGCTACCTCCAGAACATTAAAGGTTACACACAGTAGTGCATTGAACTGGTGGTGAATGGTACCACCTTTATTGATCAGGGTGACATTGCAAATCTACTGGCTGATAAATTCAGCCCACACTTCACCCCCCAAGTCCCCCCCAGCTCCACCAGGTATAATCATCTCCAACATACTACTCTCAACTATTAGCAGGGACCAGGTGCTAGCAGCACTCACTCAAGCCAAGAGTACCACCTTCATGGGTCCTGGCAACATCCCCACTTGCCTCCTAAAAAGTGTAAAACATGACCTATCAGTCAGTTATGGCCTTTAAACAGACAATGTTCCAAGTGAATGGAGGACCACAACAGTCATTCCCTTCCACAAGGATGGAACATTGACTGATACAGGAAACTACTAACAAGCCTAATTTTCAAGCCATGGAACAAAGTATCATCCAAACTACCAGCATTGGACCCAATCCAATTAGGCTTTGTTAAGGGAAGGACATGCCTATTTAACCTGGTAGACTTCTTTGAGAGGATCACCAAGGCAGTGGACAAGGGTAAAATAGTGCATACTGCATATCTTGACCTAGCCCAGCCATTTGATACAATACCCCCACCCAAGCATTGTCCCTTCATAACTCATTGTACTGCCAGCTGGCTCAGAGACAGGACCCAAGAATTCAGGATTGGTAAGACCACCTCTAATAAGATACTGGTCACCAGTAGAGTACTCCAGGGCACTGTGCTGGGCCCATGCCTGTTTGGCATCTACTTCTTAGGAGTCAAGGCTAACATTCAAGACATCTGGCTCACCAAGTTTGTAGATGCCTTTATAGATTTTTCTAAGACAACAACATCTTGTAAGGGGGTTTAACACACACAAATGACTGTTGCCAAAGCCATGGCCTAAATCTCAGTGCCAAAACTACATTGTAATGCCCTTTTTGAAACTGTCAACCCAAGTTAATAACTCTGTTGATAAAACACCCCAAAGAGTTGACCCAGTAGTAACGGATCTGGGAATATATGTAGACAGCAATCTGGCCTTTGTCCAACATGTAGCTAAGATAGTAAGAAAACCATTCTATGTCATTCAACTCATAGGTAATGTTATGGCAAACAGGTCCAAAGAAATTATAGTACTACTTTATATGGTTCTTATCAGACGCAATATAGAATACACTGCCCTCTTTGGCATGTATCTAACCAGACACTTGCAGCAGATGAAACTCCTACAAAGGTTTCTCACCAGAAGAATTTAGGGCATAAATACCCTGTCCCCACACTGATTACCATCTGGTTCTATCTCTATATACAGTCTCCTACAGGCTGCTGAAAGAATTTTTCTCTGTCTTACAGGGCTCACTCAGTCCCAGCCCTGAATGATCTGCTGCACATGGGCAAAACAAACAGCACCAGAAACACTAGCACATGGATCTGAACTTCACTTGTGACAAACAGAATGTGCTGGAGAGACAGATATGTGTCCCAAAGGATCCCCGCACTACAGAAAAGGTTCAACACCCATATAAAACAGAGTTTATCCCTGATGCTGTTCAAATTAAATGTTGGCAACTGGATGGGAAATTGTAATTTACTCCCAGTCCGACCATCATGTCCCTTATGGCCGGAGATCATCAATAAGAAAAGTATTATCCTAACACCCCCCACAAATCCTTAGATATCTCCCTACTAACATACCCCTCCCAAGTATAGATGCCATGATACTTGGGACTCAAATGGTTTGGGGTGAGCGGCTAGGCTTGTAAAGGCCCTGGTGGTCATTATCCTAGTAACAACCTATGCCCCTTTGATATAGAACTTAATGAAAAGCACCCATTTCATCCCTTCCCGGATTAACCAAAAAAATATGTAGTTATTCCCATATCAACAGAATGTACACACAGAAATGACCCACTAGGTATCAGAAAATCTACTCCATGTCTCCACTCATTAGTGACCAACACATAAATTAGCTTGGTCCACAACATCACAAAATACATGTTATTAAGTCAGTTCAGTTTTACCCAACTCATCTTCTCCAACTCACCTTGATGTACCACCCTATCTTACCAATTTTCCTCATATATGCTTTTCTACGCAAAACATACAAAATGTCCTCTGCTGACCACTTATCCTTCCAATATTATTCCCCTATCTTACATTGGTATCCATTGTTTACTACCTCTAAAGACACACTTTTCTTTGTCTGTTTAGACTCTATTGATTTGTCTCTGTCTCCTACTCCTCTTCTAGTCCTAATGGTACTCAACATCTTCTCAGCTCTCTGTCCATCTGCTTACTCACCCTCTACAGTTAAGTTAGAAGTGTAGACTCAGGTTAGTTGCTGACCATGGCTAATTATACTTCCAAAAAAGCTAACTATAGACTTCCAAAAAAGCCAATACTGTTTAGTACAAATTAAAATCCACAAGTAGTCTTTGATCTCTTTTTCCTTTCTAAAAGTTATGAAGACAAACTAAAGTATAAAAAAGTCTTATACTTTAAATCACAACACCAATACATACATGGCAATTTTAAACTCTGTTGAGATGGAGTCAGAAAGCCCAGAGGGCATAACATTCCTAACTCATCCTCTCCCCGCGTAGATGTCAGCTGCAAATCTCTCTTACTCATTGGCTCAGCACAGTTATTTAAGGACAGCTTCTTCTCTCCCAGCTGTCAGGCACCAACTTCTGCTTTGCCTTCTGCTAATTCATATGTATTACTTATAGATTTATAGATGGTTACTAGGCAATCAGCATAAGAACTATTTTAAGCCTAGCCAAGCTCACTTCAAATTCCTCTCCAAAGGTTCTATTCACTTATTTCTAACTGAAATTACAAACAGGTCCATTTCCCAATAAATAATCACCTACTTCAGCTTTGATTCCTTAAAAGTGCTTGCAGTATCTTACTCCCACCCACTTACTCATATGTACAGTTTCCCTCTTTAAGCACCAGCCTAATTCCAGGTGTGCAGAAGAACATGTCATTTCTCTTCCCATATTATTCATGCTCATTTATAGGATCATAGGAAATTACTAAGCTATTGACCCGGAGGTCATTTCAAGCCTATCCATTTAATCTCAATGTAATACCATAGAAATGTAAGTTAATACCCAAGATTGCATTTAGTAATGGCAGCCCATGTCCAAGAGGGTTGTGGATGCTATTCCTGGTAAGAAGTTATAGTGCCCCATCCACTTATCCAGGTTCCTCTCGAACAGTGTCATAGAGCTGCTCTGTTTCAAATGAAAAAGTAGCCTATTCCAAAGATGCGGCAGTCACTGGGAGATAAATCTGTCCCTCCAGCATGTCCTATTTAAGTTGCAGGCCATATGTAGGTCCCTGGAATGGGTAGCCTTCATCCCATTTGATTTATGGATATGTTGCAAGTTCATTAGGTTTGGGTCTGAAATTGCTCTGTAAGCCAGGCATGTCTACCCTAAGAAGTCTATATGATACAGAGTATAGTGACAGGGACTTTAGATGGTCTGTGTACAGCACGTGCTGGAGTCCCTTGATATTTTTAGTTAGAGACCTCTGAGGTCTCTCCAGTTGTTGCTGGTGCTTTGTATGATACATGCTGAACTGGGAGTTATACTCAATTATGGGCTGTATTAGTGCCAAGTATAGAGGGGTTATAACCTCCTTTGCTCTTGAGATGATGCTTTTACTAATCAAGTGTGCCACGTAGAAAACCTTCTCTACTACAGTAGACAAATGGGGGTCAAAGTTAAGGTCACAGTTAACTTGTGATCCCAGGTACCTTGCCACTTCGCGGGTACTTAGGGCATTGTTGTTGATATGATAGTGTGAAGGGACATTATTTGTGCCAAAGGGAATGATGATGCATTTCTTTGCATTCAGTTTGAGTCCAAAGACACCAGTTGATGGTTTGTGTAAGAACCTCCTGGAGTATACTGACATCATCTGGGGATTCAATAATTGCACTCAGTTTGCAGTTGTCTGTGAACTTGGTCAGCCACAACCCCTTAGCTTTGACCTGAACTTCTGAGAAATATATACCAAACAGTAGGGGGCCCAGCACTGACCTCTGTGGCACTCGACTGGTAAAAGGTCTGCTGCTTGATGTGGAGTCACCCACTTTGATAGTGTGTGTCTGGTTTATGAGCCAGTTGGCAACCCATCTTATAATGAAGGAGTTTACATACAGCTTGCTAGGTTTATTGGTAATGCCTGAATGTGGGATTGTGTCAAAAGCCTTTGCTAAGTTGAGGTATGCTATGGGCACAGATTTGCCCTCGTCAATGGCCCTGGTCACATTTTTGAAAAAATCTACCAGATTTAACAGACAGGATCTGCCCTTGATGAAGCCAAATGGGGTAGATTTCAGGGTTTGGAGGTCACTGATGAGGTCCATAATGATACATTCCATGGCCTTAGAGATGAAGCTGGTCAGGCTTATGGGTCTGTAATTCCCCAGGTCTATTGCTAGGCCACCTTTGCAGAGGGGAATAACTATGGCTGTTTTCCATTCCACAGGACTAAAGCCTGTGGTTACCCTATGATTGAAAAGGGCACTTAATGGTGATGCTAGTTCATGTTTTAGCCTGCTTAGAAGACAGCCAAGGATGCTGCCTGATCCCATAGAGGCTGTGTTTTTTGCCTTGGACAAGGTTTTGATGGCCTTTTCTTCAGATATGTTGAGTGGGGGGAAGTTTGGGGAAGGTTTGTGATAGGTATGGCGAGGATAAGGGAGTGAAATTTTCACCAAACGTTTCTGCTAGCAGGTTTGCTGTCTCTGTGGGGTCTATTTGATACCACTTGTCACTAGTTCTGCACATGCTTAGGCCCTACCTTTTAGGCTACGCAAAAGTGGCATTATGGTCACCTTTGGCTGTGCTTGCTAAGTTTTTTCAAAGATTGACAAGTTGTCTTATTTGCCTGTTGAGGCTGACGAGGGTGCTTTTCCATCGTTGGGGTCTCGCCTTTGTTTTCTTGGACAGAAACTTTTTGTGTTTATTGTAAAGTTTGTTGATGCTGGATGTCCACCATGGTGGCTTGTTCTTAGGCTCTGGCTTTGATTCTTTCTGGTACAGCCGAGTCTATACACTTATGGAAGTGATTGTACAGGGCTGTAGCATAAGCTTCAGTGTAGTTACCACTTTCTTCTGGGGGTGGAGCTTGGAATCCATTTATACCTTCACCTAGGAGGGTATAGTTTGCCTTGATGAAGTTTTTTAGTCTGATTTCCCCAATTCTGAGTTCTGGTGTTAGTGTGAGCTCAACGATGACTGATTTGTGGTCAGATTTAACTAAAGGGGGTCCGACCATTGCGGTAGTGCATCTGTTTGACATGTTAGTGAGGACCAGATCTAGTATGTTTGTTCCTCTTGTCGATGTATGAACAATTTGTTCTGGGACATCTGATTTAAAAAAGTTAAGGAACTTTTGCACTAACAAGTTAGGGCTAGCATAGGTTTCCCCATTTGATGGTGGGATAAATGAAAACCCCATAACCAGTGTGTTTGATAATATTTGGATTGTTTCCAGTTTGGTCAAGTAGGCTTTGTGCATGTCATGAGCCATGGGGGATCTATAACTGTCTATGACTTGAATGGGGGACTTACCCACCGTAACCTGAACTTGGAGTAACTTCATGGACTTGTCCAGTCTAACTAGATGGGGGATGAATTTACCTCTAATATAGAGAGAGAAACACCTCCTCCTTTGGTTCTCACATGTTCGTTTTGCAGTATGAAGGTGTGGCATTATAGCCTTGCAAGCCCAGGTACTCTCAGAAGCCTTGAACCAAGTTTCTGTGACTGCACAGACATCTAGATCTTCCAGTTATAGAAATGCATCCAGGGTGTGCAGTTTTTGGTTTAAGATCCTAGCATTTAGCAGCATGACCCTTATTTTGTTATGACTGGCAAATTTCACATTGGTAAGTTTGTTTTTGAGACCTTGCCTAAAAAAGGCACTATGAGGGAGGCAAGACCCTTTGCCAGCAGCCAAAAGCCTAGAGGTGACATGTGCAAACTGACTGTGCCAAAACATCAAAATTTATTGACCATGACTTCCCAGCCTGACAGGAACTGGATCTCCTTTGAATGACACCAAAAACTCAGCCAATTATTAAAATCAATCATTTTTGGTTTATACTCTGGCATCATTCTAGGTGAGAATAGTATGCTGCCTAAGGCTAGGGACATACTTGCCTGGGAGACATACTCAGAGAGCTCAATCATGTCTCTCTTTGTATAGTCCAGAGAGGTATGTCTCAGGTAAGTCACTCCAACATGCACTATGACAGAGTCAAGATGGTACTTGTTGATGAAAGACTGAAGTGCATGTGTGATATGATGAATCCTGGCAGTGAACAGGCAGCTGACTGACTTTTTCCTTGTCCAACCTGGTGAGTGGGACATTCGTGTGTCTCACTATTGAATTACCAATGACTAGAAAATTTGTTTTTTAGTGTTATGCCTTATGGGCTTGGTAGGTGAGATACTGGTGTTGCTGTGTGTCATGGGTGCAGTGGGAACTGTGTTAGTTGTAGCAGTTTTGTGTTTTGGAAGTCTCTGGTGTCTCGGTAGTTTTTTTTTGAGAGAACCTCCACATATGTTGATGTTTATGTTAGATGCGTACTATGTGTATAAGTAGTGGCACTATGTGCATGTGTAGTGGTGGGTGGGTTGATGATTTCTTTTGTGTTACTGCCTTGAGTGTGAGAGAGCACAGATTAAAGATTCTTTGTGCAGATATATCTTTGTGCAGATATATCTCTCACACTTTCTACTAGAGTGAGTTATTAGTAGAGGGTTGTTGGTGTACATGAGGCAATTGCTATACTGCCTCAAGAGACCCAACTCAACAAGGTTGACAGGAGAAACAAGGGTGGCCCAACTGTCCATAATGCTAGGTTGAAGACTGTTATCTCTAAGGGGGCATTTTCAGGATCAAAGAGGAGCTCAGTGGATGAATATTTCTGCTTGGTTTTTTTTTTTTTGGTAGTTTAATTGGCTTCAGCTCGCTAGCAGTATTTCCTTGACTGAGAAAGTATTAAGTATGAGGACTACAGTAATGTGCTACAGCTGTATCTAAGGGAAAAACTGTTGAATGAATCTGTCTGGCTATGGAGCACAATTGCATGGCAGTGCAGACACCTCCTCAAAT
This sequence comes from Protopterus annectens, assembly GCF_019279795.1. Taxonomy (NCBI): domain Eukaryota; kingdom Metazoa; phylum Chordata; order Ceratodontiformes; family Protopteridae; genus Protopterus; species Protopterus annectens. The sequence continues at coordinate 258,377,117 of NC_056726.1, read as the reverse complement.
TCAGGTCTTAAATACCAGGAACTACAAACTTGAAAAAACACTTTAGAAAGGTTCTAAAGGACTAATGAGGATGCTTACTCCAATCCCTAGACCAACCACCCTTCACATGAAAGGTTCCACTCAGCACAATCCTCTCACTAGAATGCAGAAAGACCCCTTCCAATACAAGATGGTCTAGAAAACATGCCCAGAACAAACAGCTACTACAAACAGACCCAGATGCAGCAAACCTGCATCTGAACTATGCTACCACTACTAGCTACCCTAGTTATGGCAAGAACCACTAGAGAATGTTTAACCACAGCAGGAAAATAGCAGTGAGACAGTAAAAACATTTAAAACAGCAAGGAGTGTTTTAAATATCTACCAAGTCAGTTATTTTAACACACTGCTTGGCTGGAAAACCAGATTAAGCAGAACAGACTGCTTTACAAAAGCAAAAAATATCAACAAATACTTACAAACAGTGAAAATTGCAAAAAGCTTTGTAAACAGTGAAAACAGCAATAACATTTGATTTAACAGGCACAGTAAGGCAAACAATTTCAGTCCAACAGTGTAGTTTAGTAGAGAGTATATAACTACAGTATAAAAGTAGGTGATAGGTAATAAAAAAGTGCAGTAAAAAGTATAAATAAACAAAAAAGGCAACTTATAGTTTTTGGGAAACTCAGAAGCCTCTAGTCGTCTGGTATCTCAGCTCAGATTTATGGCTGGTAGCCCACATCAGTTCAGCTTGGTACACACAAGCAAGAACCAGTTCAAATGACCACTATCAACTGATTGCTAAACCTCTCCATCTTGCTGAAATACTGCAACATTCAAAATAATAACACTTTCACTCTGTATCACAGAGGTTCCTTTCAGGCTTCATCTCTTTAATGGCATTTTATCAGAACAATCACATTAATTTAAAAAGTGATGAACAAATCGGTGTAAGAATATTTGCTGGCGTGAAAACAGACTTTGACTTGATAGGCCACTCATACTAGTGCTAATACATCATAATAACATTGTGCCTGTTAAATCAAATTTTATTGCTGTTTTCACTTTTTTGCTTTTGTAATTCTCACTAAAAGAATCACAGGCCTAAAGCAGATGCCCTACGCTGACCGCCTTAAAAAACTCCAGCTATACTCTGTCGCATATCGTCTACTCAGAGGCGATCTCTACTTAACATACAAGGCCATTTCAAACCCAGAGCTGTTGGACATGCTACACTTAAAGAAATCCCAATCCCTCAGAGCTACACGCTCCAGGGATCTAAACCTTGTCATCACAATAAACAAAACATGCTGGAAGGATAGGTTCCTGACCCAGAGACTCCCCAGACTCTGGAATAGATTGCCCATACATGTCAAGCAGAGTGCCTCTTTGGACCTCTTCAAGAGGAACCTTGACGATTGGGTGGGAGAAAGGAAATTCACCCCAGGGATCACGTCAGTTGCCCTGCTAGACAGGGGTCCAGGAAAGTAAATAATGTGGGAAGAAATAGCCAGGGAATTGTTATGGCTAGGCTTGTATAGGCCCTAGGGCTGATAGCCTAGTACCAACCTATGAACCTATGAACCTATGAACAAATTAAAATGCTTTGACAGTAATAGACCTTTCCAGGAACTTTTCATTGATTGCCTTTCCACCACTCCAGATTTCCTATCCAGTGATTAGCAAGTTCAATTTTTCCCCTCTTATTTACCGAAAGTCTTCCTGCTGAACTGGGTTGGATTAAAATGGCACTCTGTACCAATGATCTTCCATGTCTAAGACAGAAATAGTCAGACTTACAAACTCTCCTCCAGGATGATTTCAATAATGATAGTGCATGTCCTTGGTTAATTAAAAAACATTTTGAACCATTCAATATCTTACTACTACCTCTTCAATTAATATAATCTTCATTTAATTCCATCTCATAGACTAGCTATTATAAATACCTAGGTGTACTATGTGACATTTCCTTAGCTTTCCATTTTCACTTAGGCAGCTCTGTTTTCCAAGGCATTAACCAACTCAAGTTGCTTATTGATTACTTATTCTCATCCCAGAAATCAGAAAATTCATCCCCAAACTTGAACATGCTCTTCACCTTTTCCCAACAAGAAACACCAGCAATATCAATGAATTGCAAAACAGAACAGTAAAATATTCTAATTTATCATTTTTTTTTATTTTATATTTATTTATTTTACTTGACATTTTTTGACCGGTTGAGCTACTGCACTTTTACAGCGGAGGCCCGGGGAGAAAAGTTCCACATTACAAAATTAAAAACAAATCATACAACAAGCAACAAAATTATACAACAAAAATTAGGCTATTTTCATATCCTAAAACCTATCAGTTCACCTTCCTTATCTCCACCAACAACATTCTCCTTGACCAAAGATCCACCTTCCTGTTCAACAACTTTTACAAAATGTTCTTCTTTAAGTTCAGTCCCCCAGTTTTCATATAGTTACTATAATTATTTCCATCCTCCCTATGTTCTAACAACTCGGGAGTAGTGATCCCATTTTCTGTATCTACCACAGAGACAGCTTTTTACCATATTAATCCTGCTGTATGAAAATTCAATTGTTCTGATACCAGAAACTGTTCAGTACTTAATGCAGTCAGAATAACTCTTGAAGGCCTTGTAGTTGAGTTCTTCATATATTAATTCTTCAGTGGAATGCCTTAGGCCTTTTATCTTCTTTCTCATTTCTTAGCTATTCTACCAGTTTTATTTGCCCTAACTATTCCTTTACTCATCAGACCTTCACCAAATAATTTCACTCCTCCTTCTTGCTATCATCTCCCTTTTGTAAGGTTGTCTTATTTAATTATTCTGCATATTAACTCATAGCTGTTTTTTCAATATCTGTCCTGTAAAAGGTGTTAGAGAGTGGGTAAAACATATATCACTACTCTGATTGGAGAATGGACATTCTTCAGCAGGGTGTTAATGTACAGGTAATTCCCACCGAAAAACAAGTCTGCCATTTCATGAAGCTTAGACTGTAACAGAGCTAATGGCAGTCATCTTACACTCGCTAAGCAGTGCTTTTGCTGTTTAGTGAGTGTAAAATTAAAACAACTGGATAAATAAAAAAAAAAAATACAAAGGGGAGACTGTGTGTGTGTGTGTGTGTGTGTGTGTGTGTGTGTGTGTGTGTGTGTGTGTGTGTATGAGTATGTTTATGTTTATGTCTGGATGTGTGAGTGTATGGGTGCTTGCTTGTATGAAAGTGGAAAAGTATGTGTATGTGACACAGAGAGAGATCGAGTAGTGGTTGCAAGTCATTTACAGTTAAGAGGTATGCATATCTTTGAACCTTAGAAACCAAAAATTTAAAGCACAACGTATAAATTTACCACACACACAAAAGACAAAGCTTCCTTCGCAAAGTAGGACCAGGACACCACTGTAAGGTAATAAGTGCTTTTGTTCCCTTTATTACACAAAACTGAACTTCTGATGAAGTTCAATTTTGTGTAATAAAGGGAACAAATGCACGTATTACCTTACAGTGGTGTCTTGGTCCTACTTTGCGAAGGAAGCTTTGCCTTTTGTGTGTGCAGTGAATCATTACCTCTCAACCTCTTAGCTCAAAAAATCCAGACAAAGCCTAAAATAGGGTGGAGCAAAGGCTCAAAATAGGGTCAAATTTTAAATATTTCTCTTATAAAATTAGGAAGTTGCTATAATAACAGGAGAAATATTTTATGGGGAACAGACCAAAAAAAAAATGAGGCAAAAACTTTGGACATTCTGTGGAAATCTGGGCAATTGTCAGGTATGCAGGTATGAAACTTCTAGTGGCTGCCACTATTAATTGTGTTTAATTGTGTTTTTTAAAGTACTTGTGAATGTGTGTGTGTGTGTGTGTGTGTGTGTGTGTGTGTGTGTGTGTGTGTGTGTGTGTGTGTGTGTGTGTGTGTGTGTGTGAGAGAAAGAGTGTTTAGATATTAAATACGTAAAAATGTATAGTTTAGGTATAAAATACAGTTACATATACTACAGCAAGTTTGAAACATTAGACAGAGAAACTATTTTACATAAAATATTAATATATATATATATATATATATATATATATATATATATATATATATATATAAAATTAAGATAAACAAACAAATACAAATCAATTTAACAGATAACCCATTTTCTATGTGCAGTAAAGCCCTTTAGAGTGTTTGTGCCATTGTCTAATGTCATTCCAGGAGTGCAGACGCCTGAGGCACCAGGTCTCAGAACACACCTGGGCAGGCATTATTTACACAGTAGCACACACCATGTCAGGCATTATTGCTTGCTTATCTAACTTACTTTGATAATTTGTTATTTGTGAAGGTTAATAATCCTGCAACTGCAGTGCCTTTGGCTTGAATCCCTTCTATAAATTTTGAGTTCAGTTATCACTTTATCCAAGTCCCTAGTCATCATTCCTTTATGCAAAAAACATTTACACATCCAGGTTCAAATACAAAAATCAGCTGATTTGCTTTTATGTAAGTTTCTGGCATTGTAAAATGTCATCCTCCACTTACACACCATTCTTTACTCTTCCTTTATTCAGCACCCCCTGCTCAGTTTAAATAGACTCATATTAAACTCTCTAACAGCTGTTACATAGCCTTCTTAACCAGAGCTGCAAATGTTTCACAGTAGGTAATGCCCGATTCTCCTATGTGTTTCTCTAGTGACTGTTTATTTATTTTATTTTATTTATGACATTTGTTTATTTATGACATTTGTTTACCGGAAATGTCCACTGGGCTGAACAGAGCCCATTTTCAGTGGAGGCCCGGAGAGAAAAGCTCCAATACACTAATATAATAAGTAAATTTTAGTACAGAGGTGGCTACCAGAAGGTAGTTACAATATTTACAAGAGTTATAACAATAAAGACAAAGGCAAAAAAGAGACTGCAATACAAACAAGGGCAACAGAGTGATACACTTGCAAAAATACAAAATGGTGTAATAAAATAAAGCAAAAGACAGGAACAGGTGAGTTTTTAAGAAGCAAAATCATCAGCTCAAATAAAAGAGAAAATATCAGGAAAAAAATCTAGGTTTAACAGCTTATGTATGGAATGGCTGTGGGTAGCAACTCTGAAAAACTTGTGGAGAGAAGATAAGAAAGAAAAAAGAGAAGGAAGAGAGAGGTTATATGACATTAAAGTTAGTGGGAAGTATAGGAGATTTAGTAATGGTTGAAATGGCAATGAGCTACCAAGTAAGGTTAGGTGGTTGTAATGTTAAAAAGAGCAATATCCGGTCTGAGTATGGGGGAGAGAGGGGTTAGGTGACAGCATTAGACAAGGTGGAACAGTTGCAGATCCATTTGAGAGAAAGTCTTTTGGAGGGCAGTTTTGAATGTGATGAGATGTTGCTCACAGCATATGGAAGAGGGGAGGTCATTCCAATGTCTGGCCATAGTTCAAAAGTATAAGAGTTTACCTGCTGGTAGGTTAGGTTTGCGGACTTTTAGTAGGTTTTGTTTTTCTGAGCGTAATGACCTAGTGGTGGAGTATAGGGAAAATATGGAGCTGAGTGCAGGGCAGTCCTGTGGTTTATAAATTAGTCTGTGAGATGTAGTTAATTGAAGGTGTAGTAGGAAGTGAGGAAATGAGCCAGTGGAGATAACTTAAGACTATACAGTGATGGGCAGAATGATGGCAGTTAGAAGCAAATTTGACAATTTTGTTGTAACAAGATTCTAATTTTAGCTTTTGAGAGGACTGTAGATTAGTTGAGAAAGGAGCACCATAGGTTAGAGAAGGAAGCAGGTAAGAGAGTGCTAAGGCTTGTTTAGTTGAAGGGGAGAGGAATTTATAATGTCTGTATAGGAGGCCAAATTATTTTGTGGGTTTTAGAGATATTGGATTGAATATGTAAATCAAATTTTAGATTGTTGTCTATTATGACCCCTAAGAGTTTAGCATTAGCTATAAGTTCAATTTGTATTGAATTCAGTGAGAGAATGTTAGTCTTGAACAATGATGGAGGTATTTTTTTGGGGGTAAACAACATAAGTTTGCTTGTTTTTGGCATTTAAGGACAGGTGATTTTGGTGAAGCCAGGCTTCAACAGTAGAGAAAGCTGTCTGAGTCATTTGTTGAAGGATAACAGGGGTGGAGCTGAGCAGACTATGGTCAAGTCATCAGCATACTGGACTAGAGAGGAGTGTGGTAAAGCTTGGTGTAAGTTATCAATGAGAATGTTAAATAGAAGGGGACCAAGAACTGAACCTTGTTGGATGCCAGTAGGGTTGCGAAGGAAGGGAGAGATGGAGTGCTGCTATTTGATGGCGTGTTGTCTGTTAGATAGGTAGCTTTCAAACCAGTTAAGAGATTGAGAAGACAGCACGAGGGAAGAAAGCTGAGAGAGAAGGATAGAATGGGATATAGTATTAAATGCCTTAGATAGGTCTAGAAAGAAAGCAGATGCTATATGCACAGAATCTTTGTATTCACTAAACCTGTTGTACAGGTTTCTTTGTTCTGCTTATGTTATACATGGTATTGACAATATAAAATACCTTTCTACAGAATGTCCTAAGTTGCAGAGGAATTTCCTAGGAATAATTGCATACAATATAATCAACACATAAGTGCTCAACTTTGAAATGTTAAAAAAAAAAAGCGGTTACTTTAAAATGTTTAAAAACACGAGAGGCTGCAATTAAAAACAATTATACTCTCAAGATCATAAATCACACAAAACTTTTTTGTTGCAGAGTGGCAAGCCCTTCTGCACCCTAATATGCACCTCCAAACTATGTATGTAATAACTCTGAGATTAAAGAAACTGAGAAAAAAAAGTGATGGAAAACATAACACTGATTTTCTCACTCGTCTCCAAGTTTATTATCATGCACATCAAACCAGCTACCTTCCATTTATGATGTTTGAGCATCACATTACTGAAACTGTAGGGATACCTTAGGGATCTTTACTGTGGTATCTCAGTTGTGTACATAATCAGATCTTTTGTCCCAACATTGCATGTTCACATGCACTTTCCACTTTGTCAACACAGCTTGAGTGGCTATGACATCATGAGTCCAGACACAGCTTATGCCCGCACTAAATTCCTCCTGTTTCCTTTTCTCCATTACCAAATATTACATGTAATATCTGTGTTATTACTCTAAGTACTTCAAGAACAATGTTCTTCACTCGCCCCTTTCACCATCACGGCTTAATGTGTCTAATCATTTTACACCATTATTTCTAGAATTTTTGTTTCTGTTATTATGCATCTGGTATATTCCCATCCCAAATGCTGAGGAATTTCCCTTCTCTCATACTTATGTGAAGTACAAATGCCTCAAACAACACTACTCTCTTCTTTTACTCAGCATCTTCCAAGATGGCATTCCCCAGGCATAATTTCAGGTTGCTTATCTTCTCAAGTCTTACCTCCAAAATCCCAATTAAAGTGCACGGTTTTAAATTCTCATTTTAAAATATCAAAACATAATAGTGTTTTATAGGAGTGAATTCACATCTCATGTTAATGTTTCACAGGTTGCCACTAGTCCCTTTGAATTGTAGGAGTACATCTTTAATTTTGCTGTCTGCTTTGAAGTTTCTTCATCTGCCTGTCCAGTGAATAATTCTATTTAATTAAAGTTGTGTATAATAATTGATCAGCATTTTTGTTACAATTACCATAAATTACATGTTTTTTTTTTCTTATGTTTGTTTGTGTCTTTTGTTTTTTTCCGGTTAGGGGTCACCACAGTGGAACTCCGGTCTGCTAATGATTGGCAGTAGAGTTTTACGTGCTGGCTTGCCGGGCCTAATGCGCAACCTTCAACGAAGGAATGCCTGTTCATGCATGTCGCCACACAGAAGACGCTCTAATAGAGAATTGAACGGGCAATGTCTAACTGTGAGGCGACAATGCTACTGCAGCACCACCACAGCAGTATTATTCATCATAGCAGTAGTGTGTGTGTGCGTGTGTGTGTGTGTGTTTATGAGGAAGATGACAGAGGTGCTAAGAAACTTAGCCAGTTGAAAGGTAGTTACTGTCCATATAATCCTCGACCTGTATTGCATTAATGTACTTATCCAGCACAGAACTATAAAAGATATTTCATACCTGTTGCACTGTTGTATGATTTACCATAGTTATGTATCATGTTTTGACAAATTCACAGTGTAAAGATTTTGTATTCATAGTAATTCAATGAAAGGAATAACACCGATCCCTTCTTATGAGTCACATCCAAATTCCATAACAACCCATGAACAGCCACCTCCAGCAACGTTGTTTACAAGACAAGTAGGGAATGGCAGTAGATCAACAAGCCTTTCTTCTATATCACACACAACGCATACATACCTAAGGTCAGTTTAGATCCACCAATTTGCCTGCTGCATGTCATGGGGAAGAAAACAGATTACCTGGTTAAAGCTCACACAAGCACAGACAGGACATGCAGACTTTGCACAGAAGGTACCCCAGCTGAGAATTGAACCAGAAAACCTTTTACTGTGAGGAGATAGCACTATCATTGCACATGTATGCCACCCAAATGGAATAACACAGAAATGCAAAACAAAGGAAAAAAATAAAGTCAACAGCACACAATACTAACTTCAAAAAAAAAAAAGAAAGAAAGAAAATTACAAAAGTGCTTTGCGTGGGAGCAAACGCTCAGCATCTCCCATATTCTGCATTTCTAAATCTGCTGACTTCAAGATTCCACAGCTCTAGTAGTAAAGGGAAGCTTCTTTACCCCAGCTGTTTCATTATCTTGCTGGTAACATTGCCTGTTAAAAGATGTAAACAGGAGTTAGCTAGAACTAATAGACTAATCCCATTTTGATAATAATTGCTGTTGTTTAAAATTTGTGCACTGTATACCTTTTCTCTACAACAGTAAATAATCATTCTTCCTAAAAGGACTTTTGAAGAAGTAAAAATTGACTTTTTAATTGCTTCACAAGATAAAAATGTATATGGGTATTCTAAATGAATGTTGTTATGTAGCTGATCTCTTGGGATCAGTCATTATGCTGCAGTAAGTACCCAATTAGGTGTTCACACATCAAATGATTGGATGAGGATTTAGAACCAGGCTAGGCTGGGCAAATTCTTCAATATACATCATTCCACAGAGGTAATATCAGTATCTGTGGTTCAACAGGTCAAGCCTTCAATGTTGGTGCTGTAAGAGCAGAAGGCTGTGAGTCCTATTCCTACTAAGAGTGACTGGATTCATTTTTAAATTGCTAACACTGCAGTGTAGCCATAGGTCTCAACCTCTTAGCACAAAAAATCTGGACAAAGCCAAAAGTAATGGGGGGGGGGGGCAAAGCCAAAAAGTAGGGACAAATTTTAAATATTGCTCTTATAAACCGAGAAAGTTGCTAGAATAAAACGTTTTGTGTTAGCATGCATTTTCCAAATGATATAACGTCTGAAATTCAAATGCCTGCCATTATTTAGTGAATTCAGGTCTTAACTGATTTGCCACAAAAATACAAGAAAAACACAAGTTTTATAAGGAAAAGACGAAAAATATGAGGCAAAAATCTATGCATTCTGTGAAGATCTGGAGAGTTGAGAAGTATGAGTGTAGCAGCATCCATGCTGTACTCCTGAGTGTGCTGTCCTTCAGATGAGACATGAAACTGCTTGAACTGGTGGTATCTCAAGTGGAAGAAAACATTCCAAAGCACCTTTGAAAAAAATAGTAGGGGAAGTTCCCTGGTCAAATGAAAAGGGAACAACAGCCCTAGTGGAACTAACCCAGTCAAAAAAGGATAGGTAAATAAAAACAAAACAAATAATATATTAGGCAGACATAGCCACTGAATGCCCAGGTACTACAGTATTCTGGCAAATGGTGGCATTTCTTACTGAATTATGTATGCCCTTGGCTGCCTTATATTAAACATATAAATGGTTCTTCATTCTCAAACTGCTGTAGAGATAGAGAGTTGGATTCAGAAAAGTAGCAACTTTGAACTCACAAGAACTTTTGCTGAGCTCTAATTCTTTATGCTTACCCATAAATTTTATGCAGACAGATGGCTCCATATAGAGCCTAGAGATTTGCTGGTTTTGTGCAGTACTAGGAAACAAGGTGTCTTTGTGCAGACCTTCATTGCACAGTGTATCATTGGCTCTAGCAATATGATATTGCAGTGGTATTAAGTTAAAGCTGATGGGACTCATCTCAGCAGCACTCTCAGTGAGTAAGCCTAACCATTTCTCCTTTAATCATCACAATCATAGGCTGAGAATTATGTTAACCACACAAATCACATGCAACATCTAAATGTAGCTTTTTGCTGGGTAGCGTGCTGACACACATAGTGGTATACTAAGAATTTTAATATGCAACACTGAGCCACAGGGCAGCTAAACCTGTGGCCTGTCGCTGCTTTCTTTATTTTCTGAATTGCCGTTTTGGACTGGTTGGGACACTAAGTGCAAGCAGCTTATTTCAAGTGGAATACAGTTTTCACTTGGCTGTCCTATACTTTTAGGTAACTGAGAGGCTTTACAGATTGCACTGAGTTGAACCTACTTCTTGTTTTTTTATCTGAATAGTCTCCTTGTGGCTAAGCACATGGTTTTCTGATTCCTACCCTGAAACACCAGTGATTTAAAAATCATTTAAGCTGGTGGCACTTTTTCTTGACCAAATAAATTGCCAGATGCAATCTTTCTAGGACTGCAGAAAAATATTTACTTGTTAATTTTATACGAGATTAAGTTATCCACATTACAGGAATCGCTCATATTGTGAAGAACTGGAAATGGAGGTTGCAGTCATCATTTAGTTTCATATTCCCTTATTCAGTAGTCGAGAAGTTCCTGTCTAGCCACTCCCCCATTACTTGCACTTTACGTATTTTTTGTTCAAGCAACACAATTCATGTCTTGCTGTTCATCTCCAGCCTGGACAGGGGATTCTATCTTATGATCTACTCCCAGTAAGGGTAAAGTTAGTTCAATTAAACATAGCATTATAGAAAATGTTCAAGGCTGGCTTATTTTATTTATTTCCTTTTCTGATCAAGTAGATTGTAGCACTATTACACCTTATTAAAACACTGTCCCAACAATGCAACATTTAAATGCTAAAAATAATAATCAAAACATTATCACATTTTCTAATCATAAGAGGAACAGAATGTGGTACTTGTTGACCAAGAAAGTATAAAGAAGCCAATGCAACATAGCAAGTAGATGCCATGAAACTGCAGCAGCTCCTTTTTCATAACACAAGTACTTATATCAGATAAATTCAAGGATAGTGTTTTTAGCTGGATCTGTTAATATGTATTTGTCTTTTTGTGAGCAATGGTGGCTTGAGAGATGATTATAACAAGTAACAGTGCATGGAAGAATATTAATTTTAGAGAAATGATGACATTTGGTCATTTCTGGAAAATGTTAGCCATTTGTTAGGAGGCATCCTAGGAGATACAGGCTGCAGCAATTTGTAGTCAGACAGAGAGAAAGAGAGTGAGGAAATGTATAGTACTGGTTGAATTCTTGGACTGTATCATCAAGGTACTAATGAGAGCTAATTTTAATTATCAGGGCTTCTTTACAAAAAGGCCTTAACCAAGACATTTTTGGACCACTGAAACTTAACTAAACACTAAAGGGTGCTCACCATTTGTGTACACACCATTTCATATTTAGATGTTTTGCTCACATTATGTTAATTTCAAAGGAACAGATATAAATATCAATGTCCTGTTTTGCCTTTTTTAATATCCCTTGTTATTTTCAAGCTTTCCTAGGACCAGTGCAGAAACTCATCTGACATGGCTGTTTATCAGTATGTATTACAAGGTGCAACTGATGTTACATCACATGTCAACGCAGAAGAGTTGGGTGATGGACAGTTTGTTGAAGATACTTTCTATGAATAACAGCTTGACAGACATATGTCCCAATTTCCATTCTCCAGATTAATAACAGTACTTTTTCTTGTATTGGGCTGCAACCTCAGTAACCCTCAGGACTAACTAAAACCATCTCCGAGATCTCTTTATCTCAAAAGAGAGAAAACAATTCTTTTGTGACAGTCTGTCTCTGTACTTTCTATCAGTTATCATTTCCTTGAACTGTTGCTCAGTGAATTAACTTTGAACAAAAGGTCTATTCCCTGGAAAGGCACATGAAGGTGTTTTGCAGCAGGCCACAATAGTTAAGAGATAGTCTAGCAATTCAAAGAAACTTGGAACAATCCACAGAGAATGTTTTATCTTCTCTTCAAACCACATTTAATGTACAAAATCTTACCATCTTATAAGTAACTTTGATTTTGCACTTGAAATATATCGCAGTTGCAGAGTACAATTTTTCTTACCCTTTTGTAACAGGAAATGCCAGAAATGTTTAGAATAATTTGAAAACATTCTTGTATAAAATATATGTATAAAGCTGTACATGTGTTGGTGAAGGAAGTGTGGAACAGTAAAGGCTATTCTCTTCATAGACATGTTTCATATAAATGCTGGCTCAGATGCTCTTTTGGACAGGAAAGGTCTCCAGGAACAAATATTTATAAATGTAGTACTGTCAGAATACTAAAAATGATCTGGCCTTCACTTCAGTGAAGCTTTTTTTTTGGGGGGGGGGGTGCTGTTCTTTTCCCGCAGGTGTTGTTACTTTGATATTACAAAGCTTCTGGGCATTATTTAAGCATTGCAAAGTTGAATTATTGTTTTAATACCACTGGTATCACCTATCTATACTAGTTTGTCAAAGCACCTCATCAGTTCTTCAGCTGCAAGGCTTAGGGGTTAGTGATGTGTGAATGTACAGGCAAATAGAGAAAGGTTTTACATCTGCTTCTCATAACTATGAGATCTGAACAAGTATTGCCATTAAGAAGCCTAAAACAGTTCTAATTAATGTATTGAATTTTATTCATTAAATTATGATGCACTATATTGTCATTAGTAAGAAATAGAAAATAGAACTATATAAACTGCATTAATTACAGCTGTAAACATCTGTTAATCTACACCTTTATATGCTGATGTCCCCAAGTCTTAAAATAAATAACGTTCTCTGCAGGCTAAATCGCAAAGCTTATTCTTCTACTCATTCTGTGTAAGGTCTCCCAGATGATAGCCTAGCCCATTCCTCTCATTTACTGTAGCAGTGCTCATTCATATCTATGTTTTAGCCATACCTCTCAACTTTTAAGCACAAGAAATCTGGTCAAAGCTAGAAATAATGGGGGGGTGGGGGGCAAAGGCTTAAAAAACAGGGGCAATTTATATTGCTCTTATAAAGTTTTTTTGTTAGCATGCATGTTTTGAAGGAGATGAAGTCTGAAACTCAAATGGTATGTCATTATTTACTGAGTTTAATCCTCAGTGATTTATCAGAAAATCACAAATTTTATGAGGAACAGATCAAACATATGAAGCAAAAATCTGACAGTTGAGATGTATGGTTTCAATTGGCTTACTCCTAGAGAATACATGCAGAACTTGTAAAGTCAAGACATGTCTCTTACAATTGGCAGATATTCATTTTAAGGATAATTGCCACAGTATTTTCATTTCACCTGGGGTATTATCCACAGGTGGATGACAGTCTTCTGGACAGAACTCAAAAGCAGTGGAATTTCCCCAAGATTGTGGATGGGTCATATCTCCATATTTAGGTAGTCAGATGGAAACGTAGATGTAATGCAATATAATCTGTACCATCTCCATTTTTTAATTGCAGGATACTCCCCTGTGACAATTACCATTCCATTGATACTAATATTAACCTTTTTTTTCCTGTTCATAAATATCCTTATTTTGGATATATTTGTTATGGTCACGATATCCCCAGAAAAAGTTCCTGATATTTGTGTCTGTGGGAGGCAGATTAGCCCAAAAGACTGCTGTTTGAATTGCAGTATTGAATTTATCCTGGCAGCATCATAACATAATAAGTTGTAAGAAATTAAAACATTTAATTAGAAAAGTTTACTTAAAAGACTGTGAAATAAGAGCTTATATCAAGTATAAGACACCTCTAGTGATGGGATATTCACTTCTCCTCCTGAAGACAAACATTTCACTGGTGATAACAGTAGAAAAAGTTAAAGAAATCATGTCTCCATGACATTGCGGGATGAGGTCTTGACCTTAGATCAATTAGTGACTCGGGTGCTGCAAGAACTGTGGAGGGAGTAGCGGGAAAGAGTACACTTTTCAGCTTGTACACTCTGGAAAGGAGGGAGGAAGAATTTTCTGCCTGTCATGCAGACATATCCCTAGCACTGGGGATATACCATAATCATGGAACAGATTACCAGTAAACTAAAGCATTTAAGGGGGCTGGAGCTAACTGACTGACTGATGCACACAGCATTGATAGCTCTGCCCATTTAGGGCATACAAAATAATTCCTCTAGCATGCAAGTCCAGTGTATGTGGTGTTGCAGGCTTTTCTGGTCCATTTCTCCTGCTCAACCCATACTTGAAGTGGTCCCAGCTCTAGGGGGCAATGCCAGGCACACGTAAGGTGAAATGGTACTGTTAGGTCTCCATCAGCCCTTACACCAGTCATTTGTGAACATATTCAACAAACAGAGAAGATTCAGAAACCTCTTCATGCAGAAGTGGTTTAGAGAGGGCTTTCCTTAATCCTGGACATTTTCCAATGAATTGCAGAACCATGAAAAGGTTCCAGAATATCAGGAGGGGGTCATTTTAAGAGAGGAACCATAGCAAGGCATGCCTGTGCAAACAGTTTTCAATTCAAATGTTCTTTCTGTGCAAAGTGGCTACAATATAACTAATTTAAGTTGCTATATTTTTTTCAGAATATGAATTTGATGTTTTTTAAAGGGGTTCTCTTTTGTGCCTTCAAGGAAAGCTAACATTACACCTAATCTTAGATTTGAAGCTGATTTTACATAAATTGAATTTAAGTTTCAATGTAGCTGACAGTTAATTAAACCATTCATACATTTTTAAATTTAATACTTTTAAACTTTCCCTTTTACCACCATTTTCATCCTTTGAACATTTGTGGGAGACTAGTTTATTTCAAATATTGTCTAAACCAACCAGGAAGAAATGGTTTAATTTAAATATAGCTGAGCAAAGGCTTTGAATTATTTACATGGTGATGTTCATTATATATAGGACAAAAATACTGCAGGAATTGTTATCATGGAAGTTTCTAGGTTCATAGGTTCATACTAGGCTATCTGCCCTAGGGCATTTATAAGCCTAGCCAGAGTGTGTTTGGCTTTTGCCACCCATTTTAAATTAATTTTGCTATGACCTTTTCCGAGGTTAGTATACTGTGCCTCTGTCTAACAGTGACACAGAAGTAATACCCTGGGTAAACCTACGATCTCCCATCCACTCATCAAGATTACTCTTGAAGAGAGTCAATGAGGGACTCTGCCTAACCTGGACTGGGATTTTATTCCAGAGTGAAGGGAGCCTCTGGGTTATGAATCTGTCCCTCCAGCATGTCCTATTTATTTCAGTGCTGAGGTTCAAGTCTCTCGAGCGCGTAGCTCGATGGGATTTGGATTTTCTGAGGTGCAGCATGTCCATTAATTCTGGGTTGGACATGGCTTTATATGTCAGGCACAGATCGCCTCTGAGCAGGCGGTATGCCACTGAGTAGAGATGGAGTTTCTTTAACCGGGCAGCATATGGCATCTGTTTGAGCCCTTTGATCCTCTTGGTGAGGTACTTTTGGGGTCTTTCCAGTTGCTGCAGGTGTCTGGTAAGGTACATCCCAAAGGGGCATTGTACTCAATTATGGGCCTGATGAGGGATGAGTAAAGAGGCACGATGACCTCCCCTGATCTAGATGTGAATCCCTTCATGATTAGGTGTGCTATATAAAATGTTTTTCTAACCACTTTGGCCACATGGTTGTCAAATGAGAGATTGCTATCAACTTGGGTCCCCAGGTCCCTAATTACTTCTTCTGTACTTAATGGATTACCACCTATGTGGTAATTTGTGGCACTTTGTTTTGCCAAAGGGGATGACTATACACTTTTGGCGTTTAGCTTGAGGCCATGGCTCTGGCACCAGTTGTCTGTCTCTATGAGGCCCTTTTGGAGGATGCTTGTGTCAGCTGGAGAGTCGATTATGGTGCCCAGTTTGCAGTCATCTGCAAACTTGGTCAGCCACAGTCCTTCCGTGTTGGCCTGTACCTCCGAGAAATATATACCGAACAAGAGAGGTCCCAGGACTGAGCCTTGTGGGATGCCACTTGTAACTGGTTTGGAGTCGGACATGGCTCCAGCAATTCTAACCATGTGGGTTCTGTCCTTGAGCCAGTTTGCAACCCATCTAGTGACATAGGGGTTTATATTTAAGCTGGTGAGCTTATCTATAATGCCAGCGGGTATTGTATCGAAGGCTTTTGCGAGGTCCAGGTAGGCTGTGTGGACCACCTTCCCCTCGTCAATGGCCTGGGTGACTGTTTCAAAGAAATCAACCAGGTTTAAGAGGCAGGATCTGCCCTTAACAAAGCCAAACTGGGTAGGATCCAGTGTCTGTAGGTCCCCAATATCTTTATTTATAAGGTCTATGATGATCCTTTCCATAGCTTTGCAGACCAAGCTAGTGAGACTTATGGGGTGATAGTTTCCAGGATCCGTTGAGGCACCACCTTTGTGGAGAGGGACCACTGTTGCAGTACGCCACTCTTTGGGTACATATCCTGTAGTAAGGCTGAGATTGAACAGTAGTTTTATGTTTGGGTTTAGCTCTTCTTGGAGTTCATGTAGGACGCAGCCCGGGACACCGTCTGGTCCCATTGATGCTGTGTTTTTTGTTTTGGAGAGGGCAGCTCTTACCTGAGCATCCGAGATGTCAGGGGGGCAGCACTCTGCTGGGATAGATATTTGCCCTTTTGGTGGGGAGGGGGGGGAGTTTGCGCTGAACCTGTCAGCTAGGATGTTGGCAATGTCTGTGGGTTCGGTGTATTTTTTGTCATTTTGGACTAATTCTGAGCATATCTGGGAATTCCAACCCAGGTTCCTAACATAACTAGGAACAATGACAATATTTTTGATTTATTGTTTGACACTAATTTTCACATTAGATGTATTAAAGACTAAGGGCTGTATTCAATACACCCTACACTGCTTGCTAAAACTGTGTGCGAATTGCACTGATTTCTATTCAGTAAGCAGCTCTTCACAGTGTGTAGAGCTGTGCAAATACAGTAAACATCATGGCATTCTAATTACAGCATAAGCAGATGAATTGTATGGAATCATCTAATCCAAGATGGTGGAACTATTCAACAAGCTATAAGGCAATGGTGTACACTTAGTGTAGGTGTTTGCCTTGAATTCCAAAACGTATTGGAATACGGCCATAGAAACCACACTAGACGGAAAGAATGGTAGGGGCTACAGCTACTGTATGTGCAACAGGCTCAAGTCTATGCTGCTGCTGCTAACAGACCTCAACCAAGAAGGAGAAAGGTGTTTAGACCTTGTTTAACTTTCCATGATCTGCATGAGGTAGTAGAGCGCTACAGGATGGATAGAGACAGTCCCTCTGCAACCTCTGTCATCCTCAGCTGAGATCAAGGGCAAACCAAGGGGAACCAATACCCATAGAGACTAAGGTATGTGTAGCACTTAGAAATGTAGCTACTGAAACCTTCCTGAGACCAAAAGGGGGCATGCTGGGGGGTATCACAGGTAGCATCTAGGACCCTACATATTTTCCTGAATGTTATGCTACAGCATGCCAGTGACTATATATATTTCCTCTGTACCCCGAGGACAGAGCTACAACTATGCAGGATTTCTACCCCATAGCAAACTTCTCTGAAGTCTTGGGTGCCACAGACTGCGTACACATTGAGATCAAAGCACCACCCAGGGAACAGGGAAGGGTTTATATAAACAGAAATGGCTTCCATTAACTGCCAGGGCATGTGTAATGCTAAGGGAATCATCCATAATGTGTTTGCTGGCAACCCTGACAGTTATCATGACTCCCATATCTGGCACAACTCACAGCTCTACTAGAGGTTTCAGGGGAGAATAGGCCACAAGGCCATTTATTGGGGGATGCACTCAAACCATGGCTGATGAAACCCATCAGAAATGCACCCACACCAATGGAGGAATGCTATAATGAGGCACATACTGAAACGAGAAATATCACAGACCATGTGTCTGGGCTGCTGAAGTCAAGGTTTAGGTGCCTAGATATATCAGGGGTTGCCCTGCAGTACAGTCCCAGTACTTGGGTTGAAATTATCATTGTTTGTGCTATCTTACATAATATAATCCAGAGAAAACAGCTGCAGCAGGGACACCAAGGGGAAGAAGCACACATTTCACTACCATTTGCAGGTCACCACAGCCAGACACATGTGAGGAATCAGAGGGGGATCCACCAGCTGCTGTGGGTGTAGATAGACATGGGCATGCACAACATGCCTGTACCCCAGCCAAGAAGCAATGGATAGCACACATGCTAACCACCTAAGGGGCACAACTTTCATTGTATTCACATGCATACAGTGAAATTGATGTTAGACAATGCTCACAACCTTTATTTAATCATGTAATGGCTGTGTACTGCTAGCATAAGACAGAGTCAGCCCCGAATTACAGCAGTTGTAACTGCAGGGCTATCAAGGTAATTGCTGAACCTGAAAGAGGAAAATAAATAGGTAAGAACACAAATGAATGTCATATACTTACATACTATTACTTGAAAATGTACCTGAGTAGAATGTGTGTGAATTGTCCAGCAATGACATCATTATGTAACAGGACTGACTTATGTCAATAGATTTCTGCCATTTATCAGCTAAAATGCCTCATACATCTAAAATACCAACAATAGAAAAAGCAGCCCAAATTATCCTTACATCCTCACAAGTGAAGCAATAAACCTCACTGATGTATCTTCAATTCCAAGGTAGTGATCACAACAGTTAAAGGGCTGTAAGAAATCAGAGAACATTTCAAACTAGCATCACCAATACATATACAAAGCACTTAGTTAGCTATAGCTATGCATCCTGTGCATCAAAAACATACACATGTACCCCTGAATCCAAAAGATAGAAACAAGGTGATGGCACAGTTATCATTTGTAAAGGGTAGGGTTTGGGGGGGGGGGGCAGGAGGCCAAGGCTGACACAAAAGTAGTGAGTGTGTGTGAGTAAGAAAGACAGACAGGCAGGCAGAAATGTAGCTAATTATCAAATGACCACTGGGATAGAATAAGCTGCAAGCCTCATGAATGCCTCATGTACTCGTTATGTGCATCCCTTGACTGTGCCTCCATTTGTCCACCATCATCATCAGAGCCTACCAATACTCTAACATCAGATGGTAGGAATCCTAAACTTCACTCTCAAGATCACCTGTGATAATAAGCAACAAAGACAGGAATGAAATTACTACTCCATTAAATATTAAAACAATTTAGATGATAAAAAAGTAACACTAGTCACACAGTCATAGATGGAACAGCAATACAGACATTCATTACATCCTCCTCACACATAAAAATAATTATATATCTAAATAAAGCTTAGTAATAAGCAAATAAACATTTGCTTGCCATGTAGAGATGTCTCCACACTTTGCAGGGAGGATGGTCCTGGAAGAAATGAACCAAGGAAAGGACAGAAGTGAAGCATCACAATGGGAAAACAGAGGGGGAAAGTGAACACACAATCACCTATATGTCCTTTAAGAAATAGCTGAAACTGAAACTTGGCTGAAACGTCCACTCACATCCACATGTACTGAACAACTTTCTTTAATAATTCTATTACTTATCAATAGGTACAGATATATTGGAAGTAGTAGCCGAATTATATATTTTATTCTACAAGCAAATATAAATGTTGCCATATGTCAGCTTACCTGGAAGCTGCTCATGAGACCCACTTGTCCTCCCAGCCACATCAACACTGACATCAAACACACAGTGCACAGTCTCCACTGAGCTGTCTGGATTTCTGACAGTGGATAGGAACTCCTGACTGGGTATCAGTGGTGGCTTGGTAGCAGGACCACCCTCTTATGCCCCTGTAGGTGCTCTTGGGCAAATGCAGCCAGACACCTCAGGGCTGATGAAATCATATCAGTGGCCCGATGCTGCACCTGATCATAATTGCGGCTGTGACCACTGGCTGTATTTACATCATTGACTAACTGGTTCTAAGTCACCTTTCTAGCAGCCATATTTTTTGTGTTGTCTTTAACATTTGCGCTTTTTTACAGAAAAGCATAAATCTGTTAAAAGCAGGCATTCAGAGCTACATAAGTATATTTTTCACACTTTAATTGTTCAGTGTTTCTTATCAGCACTGCACTGGTTGTATTTATTTTGCTTATCAGTACTGCATTTTTTTTATTTATTTGTGTAACAGTTCTGCATTAGTTTACTGCACTGTTTTTATTTATTTATTTGTTTGACTAAATTATTTACTTTTCTGTGTCTCCATTTACATAATTGCTGATTTGTGGTTGAATTTTTGTATAGTTTGTAGCTTTGGCTGTGTGCCCGCTTCTACTAGGAGTTTGTGGTGTACTCAGTCCAGAGAGTTAAAACTGGTCAAACAGCTTCTGTGCTATCTCTTTGTCTCAGGTGTGACTTTGGAAGGGTCTTTTAGTTGCTGGTATAAAAAATATTACATTTGAGTTGAATCCCTGCTTATCTTGCTGTGCTCCATTTGTGCCTTACAGAGAATATTTCTTAAACAATCTGAATTTCCAAGCTACGTAAGTATATTTTTCACACTTTAATTGTTCAGTGTTTCTTATCAGCACTGCACTGGCTGTATTTATTTTGTTTATCAGTACTGCATTTTTTTATTTATTTGTGTAACAGTTCTGCACTAGTTCACTGTACTGTTTTTATTTATTTGTTTGACTGAATTATTTACTTTTCTTTGTCTCCGTTTATATAATTGCTGATCTGTGGTTGAATTTTTGTTTTCACACTTTAAATGTTCATTGTTTCTTATCAGCACTGCACTGGCTGTATTTATTTTGTTTATCAGTACTGCATATTTTTATTTATTTGTGTAACAGTTCTGCACTAGTTCACTGTACTGTTTTTATTTATTTGTTTGACTGAATTATTTGTTTTTCTTTGTCTCCGTTTATATAATTGCTGATCTGTGGTTGAATTTTTGTTTTCACACTTTAAATGTTCATTGTTTCTTATCAGCACTGCACTAGTTGTATTTATTTTGCTTATCCGTACTGAATTTTTTATTTATTTGTGTAACAGTTCTGCACTAGTTTACTGCACTGTTTTTATTTATTTATTTGTTTGACAGAATTATTTACTTTTCTGTGTCTCCATTTATATAATTGATAATCTGTGGTTGAATTTTTGTTTTTTCCCACCCACCCACCTCATTGCAGTTGTGCTCTTATAGTTGTTGCTTTTGCTGTTGCTCACTCCTACTGTAAATTTGATAAGGGACACTCCTCCCAGTCCCATCTCGTTAGCTTATGCTACCTAACACAGAGATCATTTGGGAAGGTCAAACCCCTTAATTCCTTAACCGTGAATTTTCTTCTGTTCCTCCTCTCTCCATTTCCACTTTGCTAAAAAAACAAACACTTTATTCATCTTCTTTTACTGTATTTGTGTTTCCTCCTCCTGCTCCATTACTTCATCTTGCTGTGGCTTGTTCACTAAATTGTTCAATTGCATCTTTTCTGTTGCATTTGTTACTGCTTGTTTATAGCCTGTTGAAATTGTAAGTGTTATTCTAAGCTGCTTAGTTTTGGTTTAAGCACTTGGGCTTTAGGCTAACCCTTACCTCTCCCTCGCCTTTTTTCTCAGATTCTGAAAAATATGGATGGACAATTTCCTACAATTTCTCCTGCCAGTCTTGTTGATATGGGCATCCTGAGACAGTGTAGCAACTGCCTTATGTACACAACAACTACCTACTACTACCACCTAGGAACACAATTTGGAAGAGATGCAATTACATTAGAAACCTAGAGTCCAAGCTCTCTCCCTCACAATCCAACATATCTGGCACTGAGAAGGTTGTCAACACAATCACTACACCTCAAACACCACCTACACCTACACAACACACACTCACATATGTGGAGATCCTCAACAAAAACATACCCAAACAAAGGAGACCTCTGAGGCAAAAACCTCTGAGGCAAATACACACATGATCTCCACAGCCCTCCACACCACATACTATGCATAGTTCACACACCTGTGTCTTACAATCACTAAGGCTTAACCATAAACCCAACATATTAGTCATAGGTGACTCCATTATGAGACACACTGATGTGCCTCTCACCAGGCTGGATAAGGAGAAAGTCACAGTTAGTTGTCTGTCAGGGGACAGAATCCATCATATAACACACACACTCAAGTCTCTCAACAACAGCTACTGTTATGACTCTGTCATAGTCCATGCTGATGTGAATGACTTGAGATGTACCTCCCTGGACTAGATGAAGAGAGATATGATTGAACTCACTGAATATGTGTCCCAGGCAGGTATGTCCCTAGCTTTAAGCAGCATTCTACTGCCACCCAGAATGATGTCTGAATACAAACAGAAAATGATTGACTTTAACAACTGGCTTAGTTTCTGGTGTCATTCCAGGGGGATCCAGTACCTGACAGCCTGGAAAGATATGATTGCAGACCACAATACTTCACCAGACATGGCCTGCAACTGTCTCACCTGGGCAGTGGGCTTCAGGATTCTTGGCTCCCCTATAGTGCCTTTTTAGGAAAAGTGATGAGGTTAAAACTACCAACATAAAACTTTCAACAAAACACAAATTAAAGGTCATGCTGCTAAATGCTAGGAGTCTAAACATGAAACTGCACTCATTGCAACCATTCCTAACCCTGAAAAATGCTGACATCTGTGTGGTCACAGAAACCTGGTTCAAAGCTGTGGATAGCAGCCCAGCCTTACCAGGTTACTCATCCGATCATACATTCAGATCCAAAACTTTGGGTAGTTAAGCCAAAGCAGGTGGAGTTTCAATATATATTAAAGACATACACACCTCCATGCTGGTTAAACAGTATGATACACAGGAGATTCTCCAGCTGCAATTAACTATTGACTATATCCTTATAAAAATCATAGCTGGCTACCAGCCCGTAAATCTGACCCAAGATGCTGAAACTGTCTATCTATTTGTCTTCACATCTATCAAAATTCAACCCTTTACCCTAATCCTGGGTGACTTTAACTACCCAAACATAGACTGGAAGAACTACTCTTGCCAGAACACAATGTCCAGAGATTCCTCAATTTTGTCAATGCAAATGCTTTGGAACAGGTAGTCGATACCCCCACAAGAGGTGATAATACCTTGGACTTGGTATTAACCAACATGAGTAACCACTGCAGCATCCCTGCAGTATCATCCTCCCTTATAGGATCCGACCATACAGCAGTCATGTTTGAAGTCACCATCTCCCCCGACCCACCATCTAGCTATGGTCAATCAAAAAAACTTCTTCAAAACTGATTACAGCCTCCTGAGGGATGGTAAAAACAGCTTCACAGCCCCCTCCCCATCTCTAGGAATTAGCAACAGCATCCAAAACTATACCAAATTACTACACCCCTTGGAATACCTGACAGGACTAAAGCATTCTTCTCAAGGAAGAGTAAACCTGTGTGGTAGACATCTGCAATAAATAAACTGTATAAGAAATGAAAAAAAAAATGCTGACCAGGACCAAGAAGGAGCAGGTGCCCAATTGAAAGCAATCTCTCCTTAGCCTACACCAGCAAATAAGAGCACTAGTGAAATCCTCCAAAGCAAACTTTGAGTCCAAATTGGCCACATATACTAGAGACAATCATAAGGCCTTTTTCACATATGTCCATAATCTCAAAGGGAGCACCCAGATATATTCAGAACTGATGGTCAAGGACACCACATATACAAATGCCGTAGATATACCAAACTTGCTGGCTGACAGATTCAGTAAAAATTTCACCCCTCCGTTCCCCCCATCAGTATATCAGGATATTCCCAGTCCTTGCCCCTCCGCCTTATATCCAGGTCATCAATGGTCTCTCAAAGGCAAAGAATACAGCCTCCATGGGACCTGATAACATCCCAGGCTGCATCCTACATGAACTCAGGCAGGAACTTGCAGTACCATTAGGCACCCTATTTAACCAAAGCTTGAGTACCGGTTTTGTCCCTGCTGAGTGGAGGACAGACACTGTCATCCCTTTACACAAAGATGGAGCATCCACTGATCTGGGAAACTATAGACCCATCAGCCTAACTATCCTGATCCAAGGCCATGGAACGGATTGCCATTGACCTCATTTACAAGGACATCGGCAACCTCCAAACACTCAATCCCACACAGTTTGGCTTCATCAAGGGGAGGTCATGTATGTTAAATTTGGTTGATTTTTTTGAGACATTCACCAAAGCCATGGATGAGGGGAAGACAGTGCACACCATCTACCTTGACCTGGCCAAAGCCTTCAACACTATTCCCCACTCGGGCATAATAGATAAACTCTCTCAACTAGGCATCAATCCATATGTTACCAGATGGGTAGCCAAGTGGCTCACTGATAGAACTCACCTAGTCAAAATAGGGGAAGCCACCTCAAGCAGTAGACCTGTATTGAGTGCCGTACCCGAGGGGTTGGTCATGGGGCCTCTTTTATTTGGAATATACTTTCCTGAGGTACAGGCCCAAACCAGTGGGCTATGACTGAACAATTTTGCAGATGACTGCAAGTTGGGAGCTGTCATCGATTCCCCTAGTGATGTGGGCATCCTCCAAGAGGGTCTCACTGAAACAAATGACTGGTACCAGAAAAATAGCCTCAATCTGAATACAACAAAAATGCATCATCATCCCCTTTGGGGAGAGAGATGTACCCACAAATTATCACATTAATAGCAATGTTCTAAGCATGCTGTCAGTCATGAGGGATTTGGGCACCCAGATTGATAGCAGCCTGAATTTTGACCACCATGTTGCTTCCATTGTATGGAATGCTTTCTATATGGCCCACCACATAAGTAAGGGTATCTCATCCAGGGACAAGGAGGTCATAACATCCATGTATTCTTCCTTTATAAGGCCCATTATTGAGTACAATGCCCCATTTGGCATGTACCTCGCAAAGCACATGCAGCAGCTGAAGAGACCACAGAGGTTTCTCACCAGGAGAATCCAGTGCCTCAAAAATCTACCATACACAGATAGGCTAAAAGCCCTATGCCTCTACTCTGTTTCATACAGACTCCTCAGAGGTGACCTCTGTCTGGCATACAAGGTGGTCTGAGGCATAACTGAAAACTACTCTGAAACTAATACAGGTATATGCATATTCTGTATATTGTCACATATTACTCCTGCATTACACCTGAGAATGCATAGGCATGGACCTTGTCATGTCATACACATAAATGGTTAATTGAAACATAGCATCAGTCACTCTTTAAGGTGTATATTAGTAGTTACCATGTTTGGCAAACACTTCTTCTTTGGAAAATGAGGAAAAAACACCTATGTGGAAATATATGTATTCTCTTTTTACATATTTTTATCAATGTGCAAGGCCCCACAAAATATGTGTCAAGTCAAAAAACTGATCCTCCAAAATTCAGGTCTTAAAAGCCAAGTCATGTAACATATATGTGTTGACCACTGGAGAAAATGTTGTCAGGTATAGCAACACTCATGCCATAAATTAATGCCAGATGTCACATTATTCTTCCTATTTCATAAACTCCCTTCCTCTATGGCAAATTTTATCTCCACTTAACATCACACAAACTCAGTTTGCATAGTTGTGTGGGTTTGCACAGTGGCCATAAAATGCAATATTACAAATTGGTGGGAAAATACTTTTACTGTTGTTGGAGGACCTGTGCAGACATGGCAGAAGCTGGGAAGGATGGTGCCAAACTCAGGGCACAGAGGGGGGGGGGTGTGGAGGAGTCATAAAATAACAATTGCACTGCTCATAAAGAGATACACCCATAGGTTGCTGCAGTGGATTATACCAGATCTCAGAATAAGGATGAGGTTTGGAGCAGTCTATCCAAGGCTATCTGCAGTGCAACTGGCATACCATGCAATGGAGATTAATGCAGATACCAGTATAATGACCTGAAACAGAGCAAGCGGGTACAACTCAACCAGTGGCTGAATGTGTTTAGACCTGTTGACATCCCACAGCTGTGTAAGTATACAGATTAAGCAACTTTAAATTTTATTGAACACTCTATATCCAAGACTGATATGCATAATGCTTTCATGTCTCTTTTTCTATCCTTTATTTTACAGCTGCTCAGGAAATTTCAGTGAACAGGAAGGTGCATGCTGAAAGATTATAAAGACTCAGGGAAGCAAAGGAGTATGTATGCAGCACAAATGAACATTACATTTATTGCTGTTCTATACATTATTAGCAATGTAAGCATGCAGATCTTAACTGTAAAAGCAAGAATGTATGATTTCTTATGTAGCTTTTTGTAATTTTATTAGACAAGTGTAATAGTGCATTCAGATTTTCTGGGTTCAATTTCCACAAGTAAAAAATACATTCAAATTACAAAAATATAATTTTAATTTAATTCCAGCAAGACTGACTTTAATACCATGGTATTAACTTAATCTCTACTATATTTAAAAGTATATATGCAATATGTGCATATTGCAAGGATTACTTATTACAATTCACAATCTTATTTTGGATTGGGAAAGCTGTATAGCTCATATAATAATAAAAGTATATTTATTGTAAAAAAAAGCATTTGAATGTGACATATAATGCTTCTAATCATATGTTTTATTTTTTTGTCTCACTCCGCCCCTTATCTGTCTGTCTTTTTTTTTTTTTATAAATGGGAACACAATTATGATGTCATACTTTTCTGCAAACAAACAAAATGCTTTTCAGCACAGGGAGGTAGGCCAGCCTCTGTAGCTCAGCTTGCTAACCCTCCACCAGATGTCACACCAACACCCAACACCTCTGGGACGCAACCTGACAGTACTGCCTCAGCAGCCCCTGCACTGCCTGGACCATCCACATCAGGTAGCATTGCTCTGGCTACTGGTGCATTGGCACCTTCTGGGCATATTGGTGGAGGCAGGGATTATATCACCTGCCAGGAGCTGCCAGGTATGGTGTGTCATGTAATAGAAATTGCCATTGGTAGCTGCCTGTGCCATCTGGAGAGGTTGCTCCTTAGAATGCAAAAAAAGAACCCCATGTCAAGCAATCTCACAGGGAACTGAAGAAAGGAACAGTGATGACAGTTATGAGAGTACGGACTAGATTCTCAATGTTCACATACTGGATGGGCATGTGCCTCCAATGTCCCCTACTAATCCCCAATCATGGTGTCTCCTAACATTTTATGTCCATTACCATCCCTGTGTTTGTCTTGTGTATCCTGTTTTTTTCTGCACCTACTTCCTCAGCTACCCTATCTACCTGATCCTGACATTCCTATGTCCCTTCCCCAAAATTATTCTCTTTTTCAAATGCAAAAAAATAAATATAAAATAAAATAAAAATGGGCACCTGTCCCATTAAAAAAT
>NC_056726.1:258299554-258344554 GCF_019279795.1 Protopterus annectens | reverse complement strand
AGGGTGTAACAGACAAGTCCAATAGAGAAGGACTAAAATCCATATCAGTGCATTCTGTCCCCTATAGATTAATAAGAGCCGATTTGTATCTAGCCTACAGTGCATTCACCAGTCTGGCCCTGAGAGAAATGATACACATTAGTAAAGCAAACTGCTTAAGGGTCATTTATTCCAATGATGTTAACCTAGATTCTGACATGATAGATCTGGTTGGAGAGACAGAAACATCTCTCAGACACTACTCCTTCTCTGGAACAAGCTTCATATTCATGTAAAGCAAAGGGCTTTCCTTATCATATTCAAATGCAATCTGCATCAATGGATGGTTAATGGCAATTGTAGTCCTAGTATTGTACCCATGTCCTTCATGGATGGAGGCAGATGACCTTATATAACATGGTATAGGCTCAAAACTGTGTGAACTTTGTTCACCTATTTAAAATTGTGAAATTCATGTTAAATATCGCTAGGCTTTATGTGAACTTGGAACATCAGTTTAGTACTCTCCTATGAACCTATGAAGTCCAGTTGTATATTAGGTACAGCTATAGTTTGACTGCACAGCATCATGGATGCAATGGTACATTTATTATTTATCTATTTATTTATTTTATATTTGTTTACTGGGGAAAGTCCGACTGGGTAGGAACACATTTTCAGTGGATGCCCGGGGAGAAAAGCTCCATACAAACAAAAGTCAATAATAATACATACATTTCTTAAAAATAAAATGCAGAGTAAAAAGGGATCATAATCATTGATTGTTAAACATCATAACATTGAATGATATAAACTGGATTATACAGTGAATAAAATACAATAAGAAGACACAATGACAGTTTTGGCAATGAAACACAGAGCAAAAAAGGTGAGATATTGCTAAGAATTTGGATGAAAGAAGAAACTGTGGAACTCAAATCATGGCTAATTTGATGTGTAGTTTTTATAGCGGAAGAAGGGGTAGTATTATAAATGCTGTAAAGTTATCCTGGACTATGGCATGAACAGATCCCTGTGTTTGAGAAATGATTTTTGAGTAATTTTTTTAAAGTGAAAAATATTTGTTATGGATCTAATAGTGTCCGGAAGTGTGTTCCAGGTGTTTGCTACATGACTGGAGTAAAGAGAGTCTCCTGCAGTATTTCTAGAAATGGATACTTTTAGTAAAGATTTGTAGGAGGATCTAAATATTCGATTATTGGAGTAAGAAACTATTAGGTTCTGAATAGCTGGTGTTTTTTCAGACTGGTGAAGCACTTTATGTGCCATTATTAATTGATTATATGATAGTACATGGGGTAGTTCTAGCCAAGAGAGTTCCTTTAGGGCAAGACAATGGTGTGACCTGTGTGTTGAGTTTGTGGCAAACTTTGCTATTTTGTTATAACATGTTTCAAGTTTTGCAAGGTCTGTTTTCCTAAGGTTAATAAGTATAAGGGAGGCATACAAGAGTGCAGATAGAAGGTGGGTTCTAGCAATAGCTATCCTAGTACTATTAGTTAGGAATTGTTTACTTCTATATAGAGATCCCAACTTCTTATGCACTTTCTTGATTGTTTGTGAGATATGCTGGCCAAATCCTATAATGTTGTTAATTACCACTCCAAGTAGTTTTACTTGGGGTTCAGGTGTAATGGTTGTTTTATCAACAGCAATTATGTAGAATGTTGGAGAGGGATCTGGGGCTCTGGTGGGTTGGAATATTGCTGGGGTTTAGTATAAGCTGTGAGTTACAGAGCCATTTTTCAATTGCAGCAAATGATTTGTGTGCAATGTTGTGTAGTTGTTGAATAGTAGGGGCAGCACAGATCATCAGGTCATAGTAGGTATATCACATCAGTGTTACCACTTGATATTTTGCATGAACACATATGCATGCATGTCAGGATTTCATGGTAGTATAACATTTTCAGTGGCAATGTCAGGGGGGCAATGATTGTGTGGCACGTTTGGAGGTTTGACGTGCTTACAGAGTATGCTCCATGTATTGGCTGGTATGTGAACAATATCACAGTGACAGCTTCCTTGCACATTGATACCAGCCTTTGCACTGCTGTAGTTTCTGTGCACATGGGTATAGTTGATGCATTACCATCAGTCTCACATACTGTTGAACCATACATTATCATGCATCACTTCTTAGTTTACACATCAATTGCAGATGCTTCAGACAATATTCTTTGCTATTACATGGTACAGATGCATGCAATACACAGCTGTGTGTAGGGAATCCACTCATAACAGTGTGTTGTTTGTTTGTCTTGTTATCCTTATGGCTGATACCTATGTCAGCCAAGGATACCGTAGTCAAGTGTATCACATCTGGCACAGTGAGCTTCCACACATCTTGTTAGCCATACAGAACTATTCTTTGAGACACATACCTATTACGAATTGATAGTGCAGATTTCCCTTCAAGGTGTTGTACAAGATGCATGCGTGATGCATATTTCTGAGTTGCACCCAGTAAATACACAGCTCAGTGACAACATTGATGGCATGGGTTTGAATCTTGCAGGTGTGGCTTGTATCTTATGTGCAATGCAAACCTCTCAACTGGCCAGGATTGCCCCTGAACTTAACTCCAGGTTTAACACTGTCCCTCCTAACCCCCCCCCCCAAAGACAGTTTATTTTTGGAAAAGGGGTGGAGAATTCCCCTTTACAGAATACTGGAAATCATTACAGTTGTACATGTCTGTTCCTGCAGAGCATGTATAATAACATAAATTCAAATATTCTGTCACTGTCACAGAGTAATGTTGTTAATATTTTAAAATTGTTCCTGATTGTGCCTGCTTCTGCCAACTGGTGTCCCAGATTCTGTTATGTGTCCATGATTTGTTGTGAAATATGCTGACATTTCAGTCATATTCAAAGAAATCATTTTGCAGATCTTTGCAACATGCACATACTGCCTATTATATACACCATCCTTGCTAAATGTCCTCTCCAGTGAGCATGTCAGTGATGTTTATTTCACAACCACTATCTTCAGTGACATGTGACCTCATGTGACAATCATGTATATACTGCCATCTGTGATGATATAAATATACTTGCATGGGAGGTATAAACCGCAGTATATACTGTGCTGTCTACATATGTGCTTAATGTTCTGCTACTGACTTGTCTTGGAAGTGTATACATTGACATATCCTATCTTGGGTACATTGTCATAGTTTACGTGCCTTCTTCCTCTTTCTTAATTCCTATCAGTCATGTCTGTGGCCATTTTAATCAGCACACTTTTCCTGCCTAGTTTATTTAGGCTTCATTTTATTTGTCTTTGCTATTCACCCTGACATCTATTATTTCAGTTTGCAAATAATTGTTGTAGTGTACATTGCACTGATCACATTTTTGTGTAATGTGTTAATACCACAGTTATTGCAGTATTTTCACCCCAGGTAGTCATTGAGGCTGTGCATAAAATCTTGCAGAGCAGATCTGCTGTAGGAAAACTTGTATGCATGTTCTTTCTGCTGCTCTGCATGGTTTCTTCGCTGGCAACACTTGTATCCATGTAAGCATGAGGAGCAGCTTAATATGCGATTAACACTGCTGCTCATCTCGCTAACATGTAAACTCCATGTAGGCTTCATGCAAAGCCTACAATGAGTTTATTGAATCTTCGGGAAAGCCATAGACTTGGAATTTTTAGATTTATTACACGAAGGAATGCTGGATGTTAATGTTTATAATTTCTTGTACAATCTTAATCCAGAGATTACTAAATTCTGGCATTGCAAAGATGATGTTGACCCTCCTTTATGCCCCGTAGTAACAAATGAAGGGTGAAAAACTGAGTACATTTCATTATAGTTGGACAGTGTTTCAAACAAAATTATACAGTGCAGGCCATCTTTTATTAAAGATTCTTGGAGTTTCCTTTTTAATTTAGAGATTTCAACCTAAAGAAAATCCAGTGTGAACTTTTTTATTATAGATGATTTCACTTTGTAACATTCTATAATTCCTTGAAATAGTGGTATTGATTTTGTTAGTCATTTACTTCCAGATGTTACCTATGTTGCCAATAAGGTTATTACCCTTCGATGTTCTCTTTTAGAACTCATTTTGCATAACATTTTACTCAGATTAAGGGAATGGTAATGGGAAAAGCTGTCACTTCACTTTTACTTATTTGGTGTTAAAGGAGTGAAAAAGAATTTTTTTGTCACAAACTAATTTTAAGGAAGTTTTACTCTATTTCTGTTTTATTGAAGATTTGTTTTTGTAAAGGTGAATAACGTGGTTAACATAAATACTATTATTGTAGAAATGAAAAATAGTTTTGAGTTTTTAGACTTTAGTTTTAAGATGGGTCTTGACAGTATCAAATTTGTATATGTCACTATCTCTTTTGACAAGAATACTTTTATTTACGTTTAGTTTGTATAGGAAAACAATGTTTGGTAGCAATTATATACATGCTTCCAGCACACATCCCTTGCACATTAAAAGAAATGTCATAAAATGAAGCTGTTAAAATTTCTAGGCTTACCTTTATTGATGTTAAATTCACTGAGGGGCTTTCTTCTTTAAGGCAATTGTTTTTGGGCAGATATTATCTGATCACTTTTATCAATGCGATATTTGATACAGTAATTCAGGAAAGGAATGTGGTTAATTCAACAAGTGATATTTGGGGTATTTTAGCTTGTGAGTATACCACTCATTTCTATTATTGTTTAATGTTGCAAAGGTAGCCATCAATGGTCAGTTGCCTAATGAATAAGGCATTGAGCTCCTAAGGCAGAGGCTGTGGGTTTTAAATGTCTGCAGGCTGATAGCCTAGTATTTACATATCGAGAGAGTTGGAGGTTGGCATAAAGGTTAAGGTGTTTATATTCTAAACACAAGATACAGGGTTTGACCCTCACATAGGGAAACTGAGTAGGCTTAAAATGTAACACAGTAGTAGTTAGTCTAGTACTAATCTATGAATCAAAAGTGTTATAAATTTTATGGGTTACACAGATTTGCTTGATAAAGTCAGATATGTTCTTATGTTTATTAATAGGAAAGGTTTTAATTTTAGAAAACATATTGGAATACCCAGATACATCTAAACAACAATATTTCAAATAGGTGAAGTTGATAACTATCTTTGCCTTAATTGTAAATCATATAAGTACATTAATATACATACCACTTTGTTTTTTATTTCACTTTGATAGAAACTTTACTGCACTGTGCAGTTATGATTGTGGAGAGGAAGTTTACTGAACTGCTTATTTATTGACATTTATCAATAAATAGTTAATAATAAAGTGTTTGCACTTTTTGAAATTGGCAGTGTTCCTGTTTGCCGTGTAATTCTTTTTATATTGGTAAAAAAAATAAATCTTTTTAAAGGAATATATCAGCACTACTTTGCTATTTGAAATAAGAGTTTTTAAATGTACTTTTTAAGCAGCCTTTAATATATTTAAATGTTAATAAGTTTGCACTTTTTGAAATTGACAGTGTTCCTTATGAGGGCAGAAGTGTGGATTTGAAAAACTCTGTAGAAGTTTAAGTAGTTTACTGGCAGATTAGATTAAATGCAATAAAAGTGCATTATTTAAATGCTTTTATTAATATTAAAATAGTTTTAAATCAAAGCTAATTAAGAAAATAGAGTGCATTTAAGTTTATGGTAATATGTATATTTGATGTTTTCATGTTTATATTTTTTCCATAAAAGATTATTTTAGAAAGTTTTGTATTATTTATTCATGTCTTAGTGTGATGTGATTTAATAATGTGACCTATTTGGGTCTCTCTCTCTCTCTCCCTATACATATATATATATATATATATATATATATATATATATATATATATATATATATATATATATATATATATTGTTTTTCACATACTTCTTTTCAGTTCTGAATAAGTCTTTTTTAGAAAACAAAAGTGCTTAACTGAAACAATAAACAGTGGTTATTTTCCTATCACTTGTAGTAGTCCTATATATTTTTTATACATTTTTTTTTGTTTTCAAATGAAGGTTGTGTTTGATTCTGATTAAAAGCTGAGTATTAGTCAACTGGCAATTCTAAAAGGAATGATATAACTTTAAAACAAATATATTTCCTTCTGTTCATGCAATGGAGAAGTCACTGTGAATGATATTCAGGAGCACAATAAGAAGATCATGCTGGAGGAGGTAGTAGAAAAGAGGCACTTTGCTTTTGTGGGGATAGATACCCCGTTTTCCATTTTTCATTTGAGAAAGTTGGGGAAGAATTAGGGGTAGGAGAGAAGGTAAGAGAGAGTTAAGTAATTTTTAATGATGTAAACACAAAACAGAGACAGGAACACTATGACAGGAATAAGATGAACTTTTGGAGCCAGCCACCACCCCTGCTAAGTGGACGTCAATTATCCCCCCTCTGATGGATTATAAGTAGGGGGCACCACTAGGGAGGGGGAGATGAATGGATCACCAAGACTTGCAGCCAATACAGAAAAGCTTAACTTGAGGACAACTGTCTCTTCATGACCCTCTCCAGTGCTGCTGCAACCAGGTGCTGAAGCTCACACAGCTGGCTTATCAGGCTGTCTTATACTAGTGGGGAATCGCAGGGGTAAAGCCATCATTCCTACCCATGCAGACTTCTTTACGTGGGCAGGGAGAGGTCAAAATATTTCCCATACCTGGGTGGCTTGTGGCTGAGATGCCCCAGGCACTGCAGGCCTGCAACAAAACATACCAACAAGGAGAGAAAAAGAGAGGGCGAGAAAGACAGACAGACATTGAGATGATAAATATACTTATAAGTGTTAGGAAGCAATTGTGATTATTTTAATAAGAGAAGAATTGAAGCATTTCATTACTGCATCAGAAAGTGTCATTAAGCAGTATTTCATAACTTTCAGATAATAATGAAATGATTGAATTCTGACAAGCACTTGTTAACTGCTATTACTTCTTCCCGTGTGATATGATGAATAACTGAGTTGTGAAAAGATATATTATAACCAATCTGCAATGAAACATTGCAGCAGGAAATATTGAGAACGGCACTTTCAGTGATAGGTCTTTCACTACCAAAGTAGTTGTTGTTATACAGTACATTTACTTCATTTTCAGTAGTTCAGTGTAAGTTGAGTTTTTTAAGCATTATTTTGTAACTTGGGAACTACACAGGCTCATTAGTGATCAGTGTCCTCTTAAGAGTACCAGTAGCCCATAAGGTTTCCACTGATATTGTGTTATGCTGCAAGATTTCAAATTTCTGTTAAAGCATCCACATTATGAGAGTCAGTGATCTGCTTACCCTTATCCTCTCACTGACATTTGGTCATCTGACAGCATCTCTACATTATGTTATGACACTGGTTTTAAAAGAATTACTTATTTCAGCTTCACTATAAATCAACTACAGAATAAGTAAGTATCACTTTTCTTAACTGTGTACTCATGAGCTGATATAATAGGAAGATAGCAGACCTCTGTAGTAATCATATGCCTTATTTGTATGGTCCTAGTAATGCAGCTGTCCTAATGTTTCTGTATGACATTGTTTAGCAATGGATTCTGGTGTAACTGCCTTCACTGTTCCTATAACACTTCCTGTTCTCTGTCACATTTGATACTGATGGCTCTGGTTGCCTTGCCTCTCACAGCTCATTATTAATTTCCTTTTAATTTCATTGTTAGCACTTTTTGACAGGCTGTGCTGTTTGTGCATGACTGTAATATATTGTTCATTTGCAGTGCTTTGGTACGCCATTAGTGTTTTGCACGTGCCATTCATGATGAATGCAGTCCTATGTGCTTTACAGCAAAGAAGTTATGGGCATTTTCTTAGAGCTACCCAGTAATCACTAGAATCAGATGATGGTAGTTTAGCAAATTTCCAGTTTTGGCATCACGTTCATGTGTGAATTTAAAGAAATTACATGAAAAGTTAAAAAATCCCTCTTAATGGAATAAAGACTGCAATACATTCCGGCTTGAAAGACTGAAAATCCATATTCATTGACACATCTAAGTGTAATGTGCACAAATATCTTGAAATAAAGTAAATAAGTTCACAAAGTAGTGTTGACATTTTAGAGGCTACCAGCAGGTCCTGTCTAGGTTGAGAGGGGCTCAGGTACCACAGTGTCCTGTTGTCCATCTCTTTCACATTTACAGTTATTTTGACTCAGTCTTTCTCCTACTCTAAGACCCTCTCTAGCACTGTTATCCTGAAGTATGACCATTTTCTCTTTTGCTACTAATGACCTCTTCTTCCAGTTTCCCATTGGATGGCGCAGTGGTGCAGCAGTAGCATTGTCGGCTCACCGCAAGAGGTTCTCTGGTTCAATTCTCATCTGGAGTACTTTCTGTGTGGCGTTTGCATATCGTCCCTGTGTTCTTGTGGGTTTCCTCCCACATTCAAAGACATGTGTCTGGCACGCTTCTCCCTGGACCTCCGCTGAAAATTGTTTTTGTTCCAAGTTGGACTTTCCCGGATAACAAATGTTAAATAAATTTTATATATATAATGTCCCTCACCTTAGGTGGTTCTCTCACTACAAATTTCTCTCTCTCATACAGTGACAGTGAAACTAATTTGCAGTTGCAGTTGCAGTGTTGTTACAGCCACCTGTACTATATTAAGGTAGCTAGTCTTACTGACTCCCTTTTAAACTGTCATTATTCTTAGTTGCATTTGTCTGAACAGTATCCTAGTCTGCTTGTACCATTGTTCAAACCTGTACCAAGGCATGTTCTTCCTCTGTTCCTGACTGACTAATACATTACAGCCAGTACCTACAATATATATACAATTGTGTGCAAAATATGAGCAATGATTTAATTAGCTCACACACAATATTCTTTCCGCATATAAAGGTATGCTCACTATATCAATATATGCCAGCAAACTACCATAGCACTGCAGTGACAACACTTCTAAACTACGGTTATAATATGTAAAACAAAAATAACACATATTAGTATCAATGTTAGCAAAAAAAAAAGTCAAAGTTGACTTGATTCCCCTTTGTTTCTCTTCCTCCTCCCACATTAAATGTTGCAGGCAAAATACAGATTAACATACAAGCATGCTCAGTGTAATATAACCAATCGTATGCTAATGAGGTCGCAAACAACAACAAAAAATGCATTTTCCTGCTTAACCATTTCTTTTACTGCAGTGCAATACATAAGTAAAAATAATTAATTTACTTACTCATATAAACAAAATGAAACATAATATACTTCCTATGAGTAAGTAACAGACTAATTGAAGTATGTTGGTGTTTCTGAGTAGGAAAGCCTTGCATGCATCTTTACATACAAGAAATTTGCCTTATTAAGAACATAATTACTTAGCATGGTTACCTCTACAATTTGGGAGCCCAAACATAATTAAAAGTAAGGGCTTCCAAAGAAATTAACTGAGTTTCAGGGATCCCAACAGAATTACTGCAATCAGCATACCTAAAGTAAGATTAAAAGAGTCAGAAGTTTCATATAGCATTAATATCCCCATTAAGGACATTACATTTAGAAAAATCAGATAGCCTTTAGTAGCATTAAAAGGTGAGGACATATTTATTTATTTCATTTTACATTTGTTTACCAGGATGGCCTGACTGGGCTAGTAGTCCATTTTCGGGGGAGGCCCAGGGAGAAAAGCTCCAATAACAATTATAGTAGCAAAGACATAACAATTTAGAACAATAATTACAATAAACACAGTAAAAAGATATAACTCATCCAGTATTAATACAAATAGAAGCATAGCAAATTAGGTATATAATAGATGCAGATGCAATCCCCCAGATTCAGCAAGCCCTGCATGGTGCTCAGGACTAGTGCAGGAGCTCCAGCAGGCAATATGTCTGCCGTGCGATCCAGGAATAAGCTGCAGGGATGTGCACGAGCGCTCCTGCACTAGTCCTGCACAGACTCAGCTCCTGTATGCAATTTACTCTATTTGCAGGTGAAATCCATGCAAATGAGGTAAATTTGCAATCCAGGAAGCTGTCAGCCAACTGTACAGGACTAGTGTAATCTGCAGAAATGTTCTCGGGTAGTACATTTCTGCAAACTACAAAACAGAGCCATTACAGCTCCAAATAAAGGGTGTATATTATGTGGAAAGCATGCCAATGGCTATGGCCATTGGCATGGAAAACAGTTGCAAAAAAAAAAAAAGTTTTTTTTTAGCCGATTTTGGCTGTTTAAGCGTAGGGCACTGGCATGCAAATGGGATTGGGTGAAAAATAAATTAAAAAAAGCCCTAAAATAAGCATTCTAACCAAAATCACTATTTTGCCATTATACTCAATGGTAGGCAGAAGACAACATGGCCAGTGAACAGTGGTTGCTAAGGGGGGAGGCTCAGTGTGGGACCTGTAACTATGCATCAGCAGGCAATCCTATGCAAATGAGGGAATGATACTCAATCACAGATTTCTCCTCAATGCTAGTCAGCACCCAAGAGTGTAAGAGCAGGAATATGTTGGTCTAAGCTTAGGAGTTAGCTGACATCATAGGGGTGTGTGTCAAGAATATTGTAAGCGGATTGGAGCCCTGTGGCTCGTGTTTGCCCTTAGCTTAGCAGAGCTAAACAAGGGGGTGATTAGCACTCTTTACATTGCCTAAGCAGGTGTGCACACCACGCACTGGGTTCTAAAGGGAAAAAAAAAGTAAACCAGGAAATAGCAGCTCTGTGTACATTTCAGCACTCTGTTTACACGTCGCACCCCCAGGCTTAAACAGGAAGGCAATGGGAAGGGAAAACAGCAGTAGGAATGTATTCAGGAAGAACTAGCATAGCTGGCAGGTGAAATGTATCAGAATCAGCCAATTACACAGGCAGCAGACCAGCCCAGCCCAGAACAATACTATAAACTATGCAAACACCATTCCCTTTGGTATTTCCCACATACTCTACACCACTGGTGTATACAAGTGGGGGAATTTTAACAAACAAATACAACAAAATGATAGGGGCTGCAATAGCTATCATACATCAACATGTGGAAGAGGCTGAGGATGATGAGGATGAAAATGCTGTTGACCAACCCACAGTGAGGAGACAGAGAAGAGTGTACAGACCCAGGGTAAACTACCAGGGGCTACATGAGCTGGAAATAGTGGAGCACTATAGGGTGGGCAGTGACCTCCTACAGCAAATTGTTAAGCTGTGAAGGCCATGCTTGATACACAGTACTAACAGAGGGGAACCCATCCCAGTGGATACCAAGGTATGTGTAGGCCTAAGAATACTAGCTACAGGTACCTTCCAAAGGTCAACTGGGGATATCATCGGGATCTCACAGGCATCAGCATCCAGGGTACTCCACCAGTTCCTGGATGCCATGTCAGCACATGTCGGTGAGCACGTATATTTCCCCAACACCCATGAGGCGTTGGCCAGCAATATGCGTCTCTTCCACCAAATAGCAGAATACCCTGAGGTAGTGAGTGCTATAGACTGCACGCACATATGCATCAAGGCACCACCCGGTGAGCGGGGTATGGTCTACATCAACTGCAAGGGCTTTCCCTCCATCAACTGGCAGGTCGTGTGTGATACCAGGGCATAATAATGAATGCGTGTACTGGCTGCCCTGGAAGCTGTCACGATTCCCACATCTGGCATCTGACACAGCTGTACCAGAGATTTTCCAGTGGGGACATCCCTTACGGTCACAAAGTGAGGGATGCTGGTTACGCACTGGAGCCATGGCTGATGGCACCCATCAAAAATGCACACACACCTGAACAAGAACTACATACTGGGGCACACACACAGACCAGAATTATAACAGAGCATGTGTTTGGGATGCTCAAGTCACGGATCCAGTGCATGGACACATCCGGTGGAGCCTTGCAGTATTTCCCAGTTACATGTATTCAAATTGTCATCGTATGTGCTATGTTACACAATATGATCCTGTGGAAACAGCTGCAGCAGGAACAGCAGGGGGCAGGCCCACACAGCCCCCCACCATTGCCAAGGCCTGCACAGGCACAGAGTGACTCAGAGGAGGAACAAAATGAGCCTGCCCCAGTAGGCAGAAGGA
This sequence comes from Protopterus annectens, assembly GCF_019279795.1. NCBI lineage: Eukaryota > Metazoa > Chordata > Ceratodontiformes > Protopteridae > Protopterus > Protopterus annectens. Next base: position 258,332,525 of record NC_056726.1, on the reverse strand, counting down.
TGTGTGCCTAGTATGCTCTGGCCTTAGCAAACAGGCAACGCATAGCACATAAACTGACACAGCAGGGACCCAGGGAATGACACCTCTCTCTGACTCTCACATACAGTAAAAGGGATGCCAAACATGACACTACCTGTGCTCAACCATGTATAGGGAGTGTAATATGTGCATCTGACATAGGCAGCCCTCCAGCACCATCCTCAGTACTGGCACACCCACAAGGTAAGGCACTCTTCTTACCAATTGCCAAATGGAGAAGTATGTGTTGTTACTTGTATCTACGGTATTGGTGAGAGCATGTAAGGGAATTGGGTGGTTGAATGGGATGCCAGCAGATAGTAGACATCTATAGTGGCAGCATGTGATCTGTAACAGATACTGGTGTCACCACAGTAGCCAGTACTACACATGTTGACAAAATCCACTGAAGGAAATGTGCTGGGGCACATGTGTGTCCATATGACACACACATGCCAGTCAGAGAGGTTCACATACTCAACAACAGTCTCAGCCAGCAGGACAGGTGTATACAAATACAAACAATGGCCATGCTAAGGCCTCTGAATGATGGCTATGGGTAAACCCCCAGGCCTACACAGACATACTGCATCAGGTCAGGCAGTGGGATGTGAGTTCTGAAGAATAGTAAGTCAGAAACTGATATGTAGGTCAAACAAACCTAAGACCTGTAGTACACAGGTATGCCTCTAAACAGCATGATAGGTTACAATACAGAATGAAATGGAGTACCTAACATACCGGCACAGTCATAGCAAATGTGTACAAGTGTCAGGTATGCCCCCCAATCCTATGTAGAAATGCAGAAAGTCAGGTGTGCCCCCCAATCCTATGTAGAAATGTAGAAACAGTCAGTTCCGCACCCCCAATCCTAAGTAGAACTGTAGTAACAGTCAGGTGTGCCCCTCACAATCCTATGTAGAAATGTAGAAACAGTCAGGTGTGCCCCCTAATCCTATTTAGAAATGTAGTAACAGTCTGGTGTGCCTCCCCCCAATCCTATATAGAAATGAAGAAACAGTCAGGTGTGTCCCCCCAATTCTAAGTAGAAATGTAGTAATAGTCAGGTGTGGCCCCCTGCAATCCTATGTAGACATGTAGAAACAATCAGGTGTGCCCCCAATCTAATGTAGACACATTGTAATAGTCAGGTGTGCCCTCCACCAATACTATGTAGAAATGTAGTAACAGTCAGGTGTGCCCCCCCCTCCAATCTGATGTATACATGTAGTAACATGTATGCGTAGGTATAATACCAGTGGAGCACAGATGACCTGAGGTGGCCAAGGTAGCAGGATAGATTGTAGCATTTATACAATATGCAGGTATGCATGTGTTAGGTTGGTGTGTGTTTCATATTGTGTGAGAGTGGTCAGTATGTATGCATGTTGAGGTTTGACCTGTTGGCCATTGCCCACTACTGCTGATGATAGGGCCAAGTCCTCACAACTGCAGTGCCAAAGACAATGCTCCCCAGTATAACACATGCTAGCAGTAAGCTATTGTAAATGTACGGCGGTATGGGTCGATAGGCATGGGGTACCCATTGAGTTCTAGCAAGTGTGTGTATGTGTGCATGTCTGTATATCTGTAGGGTACAGCATTCTGAGGCCACATGCTCCTATTACAATATGCATTGCCACACAGTAGTACAGATAGTGTTGTTGCTGCCCATAGGTGAGGAATGACAATGCAACACCCTACTATTCCTGTGACATGTGCATTAGATGCATATCCCTGTGGTACCACTGTTGTGATATACAATGGGTTGTATCACAGTTGTGGGCAATGTATGATGGTGGGTATGTTAGAGTGTCATCATGAATTCCAGGGAGTACAATATCCACAGGGGATATTGGTGCTGTGTATACTGTCATTATACCATGGTACCCCAGGTATATGTCCTATGTACCACTTTATGGTGACCACTGTCACCATCAAACCATACAGGTAACTGATACCACAATCCAGCCAAGTTATGGATGTGCTGTGTGCAGCCTACCTGTAACACATTGGACACATAGACAAGTTAGTTAGCACTGATAGGCTCAGGTCTCTCGGATGTGTGTCTGCCTGTTATGTGTCTGTTAATGTGTATATGATGGTATGTCACACTATGTATTGTTCATATACAACCATTACATCCCCCATTAGCATACTGTACATGTCTGGAGATGTTCCGCATGTAACATGTAACCTGGAACATACCTCACCTTAAACGCTGTGTGGTGTGTGCAATAAAAGTCACACACTTCAGAAATACTATATACCTAGGTTGGGGTCTAGTCCCAGTGTTACCAAGTAAGAGTGTGCATGTATGTGGATGGGTCTACATCAGGTTGCAGATTATAAACACCCCAGCGGGTCACCTGTCCATGTGGCACAGGAAAAAGCTGTTATACAAACCTGTGACATGTGTTCAACTGTACCCCGGATATGTCAGAGCCATGGTGTCACCACAGTGCCATACCCCTATAGAATATGACTGCAGACCATCCTCCTGCTGACACATGTACACTGACAACACAGATGGATAACATTATGGAGACCACAATCAACCAGTGTTGCTAACAACTATAATGCATCATTGCTGGATGGCTACACTACCTGGCATGTATGCATTAACCATTACTCCTGACAACATGTTACACTGTAGTAAATGGTTACACTGTAGTACTGTCACTATGTGCATCAGAACCATATTGGCCTGTCCCTGCATTATGTTATGGATGACAGGGATGTGGCACTGGTATCATCATATGCACACAGTGTGTTGTTGGTTTGCCAGAGGCTGAGGGTCGGCCATACATTTGACACCATGTACTTGGGTAAGGGGTGTAATGAGTTGAACTGTGCATGGTGATGTGGTATGTGTAGGTATGGGGTTGCCCTAGGTGTGTTCATATTGTGTGTAGGTATGCATGCACACAGTTCTGCCATGTGGCTGCCCTATATAGGTGTTTATGGACAGGTGCAGACCATACCTGGTAGGGTGTGCAGTTCACCACCTTCAGCCACAGACACACAGACTTTGCCTGCCAGGGGTTCCATGGACACATCCAGGTACAGGCATCGATGTGCTACTCTCCCCTGATGATGACAGATGTCTGCTGGAACCAGGTCCCTCCTGGGACTGACCTGGACCACATGCTCATGGCCTGCTGTGGTGTGGTGTGGACAGCACCCCCTGCAGTGCTGCGGCTGATACTGCCACTATGGGAGCACCTTGGTGTCCTAGCACATCCACGTTGACCACCAGCTGATGGTGTAGCTGGCCTACATCCACATGGCCATCACCGCACTCCCACCACATGTTTAAGCATGGACAAACCATGGTCAATGAGGCCCATCATCTCACCAAACCATCTATCAATGACCTTGGTATGAGCAAAGAGGGAACCAGACAGTTCATGGAAGTTGTGGCTTGCAGATGTGAGAGCAGCCCTCTACAGTCTCTGGTGTAAAGGTCCATATGTGCCTGTGCCCCCATGACAGTTTGAAACATGAGCCTGGTGGGTACCAGTTGTGGCGCTTCTGCCAGGGGTATGATTACCAATGGCCCTACCATAAGCAGCCTGGGAGATCTGCCTATGTGGTGCCCTGCTGGATATCCAGCTATGCCTGCTGTGACCAGACACAGTAGGCATGGATATCACACTCTCCTATGTACTGCCACCAACCGATAACTGTCCCTCCGCTATGGCTACTGGTGATGGGGTATGTATAGGCACTGAAACTGTGTGTGGGGTGGGGGTGGCTAAGAGGGGGATGTCAAATGATGGTGCTTTTTTGGCCCCTGACAACCCCACCTGTGCCTCAACAGTACTATCATCATCTTCAGTGTTTGTATGGACACCAACATCAGATTGCATGCAGGAGGGACCCTGACCCACCTCACCACCTGTGGGGGAAATCAAGAAACCCACTTTAGACCTGTACAGCATTGCATAACAGTACACACATACACACACACGTACACACGCACACACACACACACACACACACACACACACACACACACACACACACACAAAAACACACACGCAGACATATTCCACCTTAATACCTTCCTGTCCATGAATTTACAGACAGTCCCACATTTATTCCCATAAGTTCCCCATCCTGCATCACACTTGGTAGCATACACTCATTAATACCACTCATTAACGTATCATTCCTCTAAATGCCTAGACAAGTAATCACAACACAATACCTGTTACTTACCTCCTTGACCTGAGTGAAGTGGTTTTACATGGCCTCACTGTTGTCATGCAGCATTCACCCTGTGTATGTCCGGACATCATGAGCATGGCCCCTGTATGTGAGGGGCTACTACATTCACTCCATAATGTCACGCACTGGAGTGTCATGTGTAAGTATTGCTCAGTACATACCAGATATGCTGCTCAATCAACCTATCATGTGACAACTGTAATATATGGATACACTCCCTGATGTTGTCTAGTAATTCCCCAATGCATCTGTAGTGCTGCATATGTGGGTTATTGGTCACCTCTCTGCTGAATGCGATACTAAGGGTATACCTAGTGTCTACTTTCCCTCCCAATGCAAATTCCATGCTACAGACCTTATTGTACTATCAACTGTCCTGTGATTACATATCAGACAAGTATTCCTGGTGTGTCATGTGTCAGTCCATGTCCATGTACTGCACGATCCCAAAGGGAAGTACTGCCATATGAACAACCCCACAATCACACATGTGCATACATGGACACCCACAGAAACACACACACATGCACACACACATCCCACATGCATCAACCTCTCTCCACTTCACCAGAGTGAAGCCTTAGACAAAATAACCACACACACACACACACACACACAAACACACACACACACACACACACACACACACACACACACACACACGCACACACACACACACGCACACACACATGCACATGAGGTTGCACAAAGATAGTACACACAGTCCTCTCATTACCCATCTGTCAACATGCATAACATATGGTACACAACAGCATGCAGTGCAGCTATAGTCAATCCATGCTAGCAACAGTATACATGTGTGTGATGCATGGGCTGTGTTAGTAGGTGATGCCCCTTCCCCTGGAAACCACTGCACCCATGTACACAGTATTGCTGTGAACCTGTTCTGCACCCTGCCATATACTGTGCACCAAACCTCACAGGTGTACAACCCATTGCTGAATGTGTAGTACTGTGTCAGCTATGTCAGCTCTAATGCTCACAGCCCCTATGTTTTTCAGAAACACATAATGTGGGATGATATGTGGACAGATGTCATTTGTGAATGCCTGATGTCTGGTTTACAGATCTCAACATCAGCAGACCAGGTATGACCAATCCAATACTATTACACTGACAACTGTTAGACCATGCCATGGCTATGGGGAGTGCACACACCCTTATTGATATGACACACCCTTTCTTGATCTGTGATAGGACCACATCACTGCATATATTAACAGTACATGCGCCTGATTTGTGACATATGTCCTGTAGATTCACATGCAGTGTCTACAAAATGTGTTAGGTGTGCAGATCCTGACTGTGAAGCATATACTCCATGTGTGCATATTTGTGCACACCCTTATCATGACAGTTTGTTGCACCTATTATGTGTACTACAGCAGTCACTATTCCTGGCAGGGGTATACTAGCATGGGCCATCTGTATTTGCCACTGTATGGTCAGTCTACCCTACACATGTCCTCCAAACCTGCATGATTGCAAGGTCTACTAATGTGCACATCCTTTGGTGTTGACACACTGCCATCACTATTGCTGTGGGGGTAGGGTTATGTCTTCCACAGTTCCTGAACCTGACTGTGTGCAGATACAGCCATTCATAGCATCCTTAGGATCCCTGCTGCAGTGCACTGGTATGTCATGCTGACACCCCCTTCCCACCTTCAGCCTTTTTGCAGATGCTTGACAAGTATGGCCTACACACGTGTGTCAGTTTGCAATGTCCCATACACTGAACACCAGGTGTTACAGCCCAGTCCCAGGTAATAATGTGGACCACAGTAATACGTTATGCCATAGTGGGCATCTGTAACAGTTGCCATTGTAATACTGGTATATACACTTTTCTTGCACTGTATAAGGGTGATGTTTCACACATGTCCCTACTGTAGGCCATGTGTCCCACCATTATGTTAATCCCTGTGGACACATTTCACAATGACAGGATGTTAGTTATCTTGCAGGTGTCTGACATACCCTTCCAGTACCCCATCATGGTCACCACTGTGATGCAGTGCATTTAACAGCAGCAATACGTGAACATGTACAGCATGCATTATGGGTAGGTGTGTTAGATGTGTGCAAGGAATATACCATAGCCATTACATGCCCAGTGTATTGGCAAGCATTAGCATAAACCATACTCACCAGCTACAGGCTGCTGCCTTGGTGGTATATCGAAGAGACCAACATAAGAGCTTGAGAGATGCAATGTCAGTGGCCACAGCTGTGGCATTGCTACAGGGTGGGAGCAGCATTACAGTATATCAACAGTACAAGTCCACAGTACTACCACTTATGCACATCTGTCTATTAATACTATGCAGCAACAAACTCTCTCTCTCTCTCTCTATAAATATATATATATATATATATATATATAAAACATGTCAGCTATGCATGATCTGCCTGTACAGATGTGGATGCAAATGCAACAGTGGTCTACTGATGTGCCCTGTGGTCTTACCTGCATGCCCCTCAGCCGCTGTGTGGGTAGCACCCACCTCCACAATGGTGTCTGGCAGTTGTTGGCTTTGCGGACGGGCAGGTGCCATGAGGCTGGAGAGGAGCTCCTCAACATGTGTCGGGGGGAATGGATGGCATAACCCCCCCATTGTAAGGTGATCCGCCCGGACTGTTGCAGCATGAAGACAGGCATTGCGAAGCAGGTCAGAACAAAGATGCCAGACCTGCTCATAACTGCGGTTATGCAGTCCGACATCATTGATCCTGTGGACTAGGTCATTCCACAGGGCGGTCCACTCCTGCTGCTCATGGGCAGCCCAGCCAAATAGGACAGGGTAGTGCTGGATAAGATAGTTCAGCACTATGTCATTTTCAGCCACTGAATAAGCAGGAAGGTGTCCATGTGACATCTTGCCTGAAAGACATAAAGATAGAAACAGGTCTGAGCAACTCATACAGCAAGGTTGCCACAGTTCTTAATACACATCTCTGTCACCCCCCCCACCATATCAGTGACAACAAACTGTTCACACAACTCAATAGGTATGGCTACAGCTTACTTACCAGTGGGATATATATTGTATTATACCAGACTTGTGCTATGTGTTTGTAGCAATGTTCCCTGTGTGGACACTATCATTGCTGGCCTGTTGTGGACTATTCACCTGCATGCCATTGCCAGGGCCACTATGGTTCCATATATCCATGTGGTATGCTTGCTATTTGATTGCTGCACATCTGACATTCTGTCTTATTGAGGCTATCTATGCATGCTGTTAGATATGTTCCGGCATTGTGTAGACTATTACTACCCACATATGTTCTATAACAGTGACACAATAGCATGTTTAGGGAATATTTGCCAGCAGAACCACCTCTCCAACCTCATCTGGCCATGTTACCAGGCGACATCACATGTGGGACCCACCCTGGAGCCTCCTCATGCACTGATCCAGCACTACCTTCAGGTGGAACCACCTCAGGGGATGTTGTCCCCCCCTGGTGGCACACACAGACATGATCCTGTCACCCAAGGTCAGGTCCAGGGTCAGTTCCATAGCAGGCTCCACAGACACATGTAGGATGTGCTAAATCATCTTGACGCACCCAGTACACATTCACAGGGTCCACATGCTCCTCCTGCTCAGCCTCCAGTCCAGGCATCTTCAGGGCTGTGGACTGCTGTTGTGAGTAGCAAAAGGTGGGAGGCTTGTTCCCATTGTTTCCATATGGGGGCCCATGGGGCTTCCACATCGCAGACCACACACGCACACCATCCAGGGTGTTTACCCACCACATGTGTCATATACCACCCCTGTAGGCTGTCCTCTATATCTAACAACATGTACCACCTCCACAAACATACCTGCCATACTTCCCCATATTCCCATTCTGTACTTCACAGACAAGGGCAAAGTGGTCCCAACAAGGAGTTCACATGTGACATACCCGTCCATGTTGCACACACTTACAGCTGTATATATCTGTGTGTATTGCTATGTGTGCTGTTCCCTCGCACATAGCATGCAGCACTGTGGTGGTACTATAGGGGATATGTATTTACATACATATATATGTGTGTGTGTTTGTATATATGTAGACATGCGCATAGATATATATATATATATATATATATATATATATATATGTGTGTGTGTGTGTGTGTGTGTGTGTGTGTATATGTGTGTGTGTAGATATATATGATGTATATATGTGTTTATATATATGTCTACATATGGGTATCTGTATATCTGTAGACATACATGTATATATATTTATATATATATATATATGTGTGTGTGTGTGTGTGTGTGTGTGTGTGTGTGTGTGCGTGTGTGTGTGTGTGTGTGTGTGTGTGTGTGTGTGTGTGTGTGTGTGTGTACACATAACATACCTATATATGGGGTACATTCAGACATCAGGTCCACAATCTCAAAACTCCTTCCTGCACAGCTGCACTGTTTTGCTTTGCTACAACTCAGACAAGTGCCACATATGGACACAGCCTAACATTGGGGGGGGGGTACATATAGGGCCAGATTGCAGAGATAACCTTATTACACACCTATGGCATTTCAGCATGCTACAACACATGTTAACCTGAGTGTCCTGCAAGTGGTGGGCTCTGGAACCCACGTGTCCATCATTATGGCATTACTTCCACCACCGGCTATTGGCCACAGTAATATACATCCCATCCATTACACACCACACACTATATTGGCATACATCTTGTCAGTCGGTGGTGCTCTACACAGTTGACAGGTATGGCCCACTACCCACAGGGGCAGACTCTAATGTCCATAGCAGTTGTTCAGCTGAAGATAATTACAACAGCAACACCTGATGGCACATGTATATCATGCCACATCATCTACCCCAGTATTATGGAACAAGTACTACAGTCAATTACATGCATATATACTTCACATACCTGTTGTGGGGATGAGGTCTGCTGTTGACAGTGTCCTTGTAGGAGGCAATTTTTTTCACTCCTTCGCCTGCTTCCTTTGTTTTCTTTTTTAGTGTTGTTGTAGTTATGGATTGGTTGTATGGTTTCTGTTTGTTTTCTCTTTCTCTTTCTCTCTCTCCGTCTCTCTGTCAGTAAATAGATTGAGCTGCTTGGAATAGATTGCAGTATGACTTTTGTGGGTGATGCACATGATCATGTGATGGCCTCTGCACCAATCAGTGTCCTCCACTTGCTACCTGCATGCAGTATGCTGTGTAGTACTTTACTTCCAATTACCACTGTCATGGCAACCGACTACTATAAATCCCTACAGCAAGTGGGCATGGTCCCTTTACCTTTCCTGTATGGTGGACATCCTTCATGTGTGTGGGCAGCAGTGTTACAGACAGCAGGTAGCAATACCTCTTACAAGAGGACTTGCACACTCAGTCCAGCTACATATTTGTATGAGGTTCCAGAACTACAAACAGAGTGTGAGTACTGTTGTTGTATGCATTGTAGAGCATCAGTGTTACAGGGTTTGTGTGTACATACTAGTTTAACATGGAATGCAGTCTGTCTGCATAGCTCTCAACTGTCTGTCTATCCACTTGATGGCCAGAGGTGTGCGTGTTATATTTTGCCTGTCCACCACACAGGTCTTGTGTCAGATATATCACTGGTTGTGTGTGTGTTACATGCTATTAGTACATGGCTACATCCATTTGTGTTTCTGAATTTATATTCCTCACTAAGGGTATGTTGCAGACTATCCTGTAACAACAGTGACTTGCTTAGTGTATGACAACACTATTTCACATATGGGCCTGTGTTCCAGCCTCTGTCCTCCACCTACATACCAGGCTTTGTCTATATGACATGCTGTCTGGGGTTGTTATGTAGTGGCCTGTGAGTATGTCATGCTGTCATTCCTACCATCATTCCACTGCTGTTGTGGACCCCCACATTTTGTGAGGCTGGGTCCATATATGTGTGGGCTTCATCTGTGCAATGCATGTGTGCCCTTATGCAGTCCAGAGGCCAGTGTATGTAAAAGTGGTATATGGCCCTGTATGTCAGTCTATGGGAGGAATGCACCATAACTAACCAAGGCTGTTACAACATGTGAGGGGTATCAGGGGTAAGCTGCCTTAAGGTAACTGGATGGACATTACCATAAAATTCACCATGGGTAAATGCAGGCCTAGTGCTTCCTGCCATACAGACTGTTTTGTTTGTCAGTGTGATTGTGATGATTTCACTTATGCCTTGTTATGTAATGGATACATCCCATTGTGTCAACTGAGGTCTTTACCCCTAGGGATTGTGTACAGGTGCAGATGGAGGCTGCTGGACTATATCTCTACATTACTTACTATTGATTGATTTTTACCCTGTGGCCCAGTCAGTCTTTACTGTTGTACTACTTGAAGGCCTTGGCCTGGACAGCAACATATGTAATGCTTTCCAGACTACTGTATTAATTTATCTATTTGACAGTTGCATTAGTCTGTTTATATGTATTTCAGAGTTTAAACAGCTATATGACATAGCATATACAACTGTAATAGTACACAAGTAAACTTTTCTCATGTACACAAACCTGTGTGTGGTGTTATATCCCTTGACCACTCTGTAGGTATATGTTGCAGGCAACAATTGCTTTTGTATGGGTGACTCATACAGTGTCCATTTCATAAGGTGACAATTGTAGGCATACTGGCTGTTCTATACGGTGTGCACCCTCTAAATACATATCTTCATATACATATCTCTGTGTGTGTATGTGTAGTTACATATATATCTTTATCAATATATATATATATATATATATATATATATATATATATATATATATATATATATGCATGTATTTGCATATATGTGTCTGTGTATAAGTATCTTAGGAATGTTTATTGCTTCCACATTATACATTCCCTATGGTAGCCAGATTGTACTGCATGATATGTTATTGATACCAGCCTGACATCATGCAGGTGGGATGGATTACTGTTAACATCTTGTGCCCATGTTGTGTCAGGTCTTGGTTATGGGACTTGCAACAATTGGTATTGTATTGCAAGGCAGACCTGTTTGGCTGTGGTGGGGGGGATATCAATACGTACAAGACATATGTTGCTTGGGGCCCCTCACCCCCATTAACAGTGCCTGTGGTCATATATGTATTTGTTATGTTATCTTGTATATCTATATATATATATATATATATATATATATATATATATATATATATATATATATCTGTATATACATACATCTATCTATATATATATATATATATATATATATATATATATATATATATATATATATATATATATATATATATATATATATTAATAAAGAGAGAGGTGGTGAAGGCTAAGGATAAGGCGTATGAAGAGTTGTATAAAAGGTTGGACACTAAGGAGGGAGAAAAGGACCTGTACCAATTGGCTAGACAGAGGGACCGAGCTAGTAAAGAAAAGATGTGCAGCAGGTAAGGGTGATAAAGGATAATGAGGGAAACATACTCACAAGCAAGGAGAGTGTGTTGAGCAGATGGAAAGTGTACTTTGAGGGGTTGATGAATGTAGAGAATGAGAGGGAGAAAAGGTTGGATGATGTGCGGATAGTGAATCGTGAAGTGCAGTGGATTAGCAAGGAAGAAGTAAGGATAGCTATGAAGAGGATGAAGAACTGAAAGGCTGTTGGTCCAGATGACATACCTGTGGAAGCATGGAGGTGTTTAGGTGAAATGGCAGTGGAGTTTTTAACTAGATTGTTTAATGAAATCTTGGAAAGTGAGAGGATGCCTGAAGAATGGAGAAAAAGTGTTTTGGTACAGATTTTTAAGAATAAGGGTGATGTGCAGAGCTGTAGTAACTACAGAGGGATTAAACTGATCAGTCACAGCATGAAGTTATGGGAAAGAGTAGTGGAAGCTAGGTTAAGAAGGGAGGTGATGATTAGTGATCAGCAGTATTGTTTCATGCCAGGAAAGAGCACTACAGATGTGATGTTTGCTCTGAGAGTGTTGATGGAGAAGTACAGTGAAGGTCAGAAGGAGTTGCATTGTGTCTTTGTGGATTTAGAGAAAGCATATGACAGGGTGCCCAGAGAGGAGTTGTGGTATTGTCTGAGGAAGTCAGGAGTGTCAGAGAATTATGTAAGAGTGGTACAGGATATGTACGAGGGTAGTGTCACAGCAGTGAGGTCTGTGGTGGGAGTGATGGGTGCATTTAAGGTGGAGGTGGGACTACACCAAGGATCAGCTCTGAGCCCTTTCTTATTTGCAATGGTGATGGACAGGTTGACAGACGAGATCAGACAGGAGTCCCAATGGACTATGATGTTTGCAGATGACATTGTGATCTGTAGTGAGAGTAGGGAAAAGGTGGAGGAGACCCTGGAGAGGTGGATATATGCTCTAGAGAGAAGAGGAATGAAGGTCAGCAGGAGTAAGACAGAATATATGTGTGTGAATGAGAGGGAGGATAGAGGAATAGTGAGGATGCAGAGAGTAGAGGTGGTGAAGTTGGATGAGTTTAAGTACTTGGGATCAACAGTTCAGAGTAATGGTGAGTGTGGAAGAGAGGTGAAGAAGAGAGTACAGGCAGGATGGAGTGGGTGGAGAAGAGTGTCAGGAGTGATTTGTGACAGACGAGTACAAGTAAGAGTGAAAGAGAAGATCTACAAGAGGATAGTGAGACCAGCTATGTTATATGAGTTGGAGACAGTGGCATTGACAAAAAAGGCAGGAGTCAGAGCTTGACCAGGCAGAGTTGAAGATGTTAAGATTTGCACTGGGTGTGACGAGGATGGACAGGATTAGGAATAAGTATATTAGAGGGTCAGCCCAGGTTGGAAGGTTTGGAGACAAAGCCAGAGAGGCAAGATTATGTTGGTTTGGACATGTGTTGAGGAGGGATGCAGAGTATATTGGGAAAAAGATGCTAAGGATGAAGCTGCCAGGTAACAGGAAAAGAGGAAGGCCTAAGATAAGGTTTATGGATGTGGTGAGAGAGAGAGAGCATGCAGGTGGTTGGTGTGATAGAGCAAGATGCAGAAGGCAGGAAGAAATGGAAACAGTTGGTCTGCTGTGGCGACCCCTAACAGGAGCAGCTGAAAGGGGTTGGGAGGGTGGTCTAATGGTTAAGGTATTTGCCTTACAAACACAAGGTACAGGGTTTGAGTCTCACAAGGGGTAATTGGCTAGGCTTACAATGGCTCACAAGGGCAGCTAACCTAGTACTAACCTATGAACCTATGAACCTATGAAGAAGAAGAAGAAGAAGCTGTATATATATATATATATATATATATATATATATATATACACACACACACACACACATATATATATATATATATATATATATATATATATATATATATATATATATATATATATATATATATATATATATATATATATATATATATATATATATATGTAGACATACATATCTATAGATGTATGCATATGTATATATATATATATATATATATATATATATATATATATATATATATATATTTATATAGATATAAATATAGATATTTAGATATAAATATATATACACACACATACATCTACATGTATAAATACATTTCCTGTACTGTTGAATGACAGTGCAGGATGATATGTTTGTGAAAACATCAGGGTTATGTATATCTGACATGGCTTAGTGGTAAATCACTTTGGCTATGGTGTGCAGGGTCCTGGGTTCGAGCTTGCAGAGGATGTTTATTTTGTTCCTGGGCAGAACAAGGGCTGTTGGCTACAGAGTGATTAAGGCACTTTTAAGCAGTTGTAAGTGGGTTTGCATGGGTTTGTGTGGGCTTGAGCGACGGTAATCACTGCTAACTTCCAGTTACAGTTTCTTAAATTCAGTTAGCTACTAAATTGCTTAACCTGTGTAGACATTGCTTACCCCCACCCAAACAGGCTTAAACCTGCTTACTGCTGCTTAAAAGTGTTTACTCCCGCTTACCCCTAATTTTTTTAAAAGAAATGAAAAAGGGTTGATAGGAAAGTGGTGAAAAAGGGGCACAAAAAGGGAAAGACAGTAGGGAAAATAACTAGGGATGTGCAGGAATGGTGTAGGGAAGGTTCATAGCTGCATATTTCTTCTACAGCAACAGCTGTGCATATACACTGAATTTGGAGGTAGATTTTGATACTCATACCCCTGAGAGAAGGGTGAGGACAACAATAATATGTTGTTAAGACAATTAGACCAGATTACAAAAATGGACACATGTGAAATGGACAGCTATGTATGGGGCTAGATTTTTTTTGGGAACAGATTGCTCCTTTTTTTTTTTTCAGGTGAGAGTGGGATGTTAGGGAGGGATAGTAGGTATATTTGGGGAAGTTGGTTGGATAGGTTAACAGACAAGACAAACAAGACGCATACAGGGGTGGTATATGACACATGTGAGGGGTATACACCTTGATGGGGTTGGGTGCTGGGAAATCGGAAGCCCATGAGCCCCATAGTGGAAACAGTGGGACTGAGGTCCTCACCCATGGGCATTCACCACTGCACCTTCACAGCCCCGAAGGTGGCTGTGCTGGGGCTGAGTTGGAGAGCTTGGCTGACCCTTTAGTCATGACACACGGCCCTCAAGCTGGCATAGCAGATCTCCAAACTCCCTGTGGAGCTTTCTAAACACCTTGCCCAGACCTGGTGATGGGTGACAGTGTCCTGTCCACGCCCACTCCCAGGGTGGAGCGAGCCCCATCCCCTGAGGTGGTTCTACCTGAAGGTGGTTCAGGACGAGCGGATGAGGAGGTCCCGGGGTGGGCGCCAGACATGCTGGTGCCTGGTGCCACAGCCAGATGAGGTGGGACAGGTGTGTCCACTGGGACCCGCATTCCCATATGTGCTATGGTGTTTATGTTTTATCAACATATGTGGTCTAGTAATAGTCAATGCATTCCAGGATTAGGTATAAAAGCATGCATAGATATTTCCATTAACCCAAACATCAGATATGGAACAGTTACATAACAAACAGAACACATGCATATATGGGACCATAGTGGTAATTACAACAGCATGCAGGAACATTGATGGCACCATGCCACCACTGTGGGAGTATTTCAACATAGCACATGCATAGAAACAGATTTAAATAATTATCAAACAATAGGACATATGTTCCAACATTACAGTTAAGTCAGCACATACCAATTGACGTGGGTATTTAGTTAATTGTTGCAGATATGGGGGGCGGAAAGACGTCAATTAACAACTAGTATATTCCTGTAGTTCACATTACTATCCTAGTCAGTGCTGTTATCTGTACCTTACAAGTATTAGTACACCATCCTATTGCCTTACTTTGGACAGTGGTATGGCTGTTGACAACTATATACATGAACTGGTTTTACCTGCAGTATACACCTCTTACCTGGTATACCTGTGGAGGAATTGTTTGTTAACACTAACTAACTAACTGTTTCTACACATACTGCCAGATTCCAGGTTGGTGTTATGCACATACTTGCCCATCTCTTTTTGCACATACTCTGGGCATGCCTTGACCACATGCAGGTGAACCAGGACATATTTCTACTATTGCCCTCTTAAACCTTTAGTGAATTACAATACTCTTATACAGGTTTTCCTAGACAGTTATACTATGTAGCACAGTGTGTGTGATAGTGATGAGTGTTACCTTATTATTCACAGCAACTGCAACACTAACAATGCCATACAATAACAGAGTACACAGTACCAGTACAGGTTATAAATCTTTTATTTGTAGGCACAGTGTTCGTATCTGACAGACGTGTGGGAGCAATGTTTGTTAGCACTACCTGAATGTTGCCACACGAATTCCCAGATTCCACATTAGTATTATGCACATACATCTCACTTTGTCACTGTACACACTCTGGTCACAGCTTGACAACGTGGGGGTGTAGATGGGACATACTTGGATTATTACTCTCATAACATTTTGGGGAGTTGCTTGAGTGACAGGTTTTTTTCTCATAGATGTGTGACAAGCAGTTGTATTTCTTGTTTGCTGCCTAAACGTCTGGGATCATCCCACTGATTTCCCAGGGGACAGGGTGACAGGCAGCAGATATAGGCCGATTTACTGGACATTCTGGACATATCTGTACAGTTGTGGGGTATGATTCTGTATGCAGCCTACTACGACTCCCAGGATTTGAACTATGGCTGTGTGTGCTAAAAATGCAACAGTTTATGTCTCAGTTGAGTGTGCTATTTAGATTTTGTTCTCCGTCTTTTTACTGTTTTCTGTCTATGTTTCTCTCAGTTGTACTATATGATGTCTTGGGATTACACCAGTCATATACAGACATTCCTACAAATTTTATTTATGTAGCACAGTGTGGGTAAGAGTGCTTAATACAACAGTACTAGTAAGTGATTGCAAATCTGCATTGCCATATAATACCAGAGTAAACACATGCAGTCCAGCAGTTAGTCCTTTATTGTCAGGCTTCTTCTTCTTCTTTTGGCTTTTTCCCAGTTAGGGGTCGCCACAGGGGATCACCTGTCTGCTCACGATTGGCAGTGGAGTTTCACAGTGTTGAGTTGCCAGCCTGGTGCCCAACCTTCCACAGAAGGCACACACATGCAGACACTCAAGCCTAGGGCCAATTTAGAGTATCCAATCCACCTACTATTATTCTTTTATTTACATCTAACTTATATGAGACTCTTCTTGTCATATTCTCTGGTGTATGCAGTACATGCCTTAAACAATATAGGTTTTATACAAGCAATTAACTTACTACTACTTTTAGATTTATTTCCTATGACAGTACATGCAAGAATAATTCTAACCTGCCTCACATCGCAACCACTCCAAGTGACATCCACAGGCCTCCTGGTTCATAGCCTACTCACTTGTCACTGTGAAGGACATAAGAGGAATATTTAGCCATACCTGTCCATAATATACATGAGCTGGCAATTATTAAACAGGCAGTGGACTGATACACATGGCTGGGACCCCCCCTGTCCTCCTAGCCTCTTGGATCCACTGATCCAAGAGATCCCACTTTCACCACTTCAGGTCGGCATAGTGATACCTGACCTGCTCACCAGTTTGGGGTATGCCAGTGGCACTGGTGAGGTCACGGGCGAGAGGGTCCAGGCTTCTGATTTATATTGGTAACCCTGGTACTGGTCCTGCAGCAGTCTCTGGTCATGGTCTTTCACAAGGAGTCTTGCCATGACTCTGGCCTCCTGGATGCCCCAGTGCTGCACCCAAAAGCGCACACCCTCTCCCATTCCAGACATAGTGCCTACAAGGGGAAGCTACAACCAGTTATTAGATGTATTCCCGCCTGTTGGGATTAAATAGGGCCGATTTCCCACACTTGGTTCTGAAAATGCTAAGCTATGGGCAAATCTGCTTACCTAAGGTTGGCATTGTTTAAAGGGGTATACCAATGGCCAGACTGAGTTTGCTAGCCTACACATTTCTTACACCTACTAAGTTGGGCTATGCAATGCTTAGCATTGCTTAATATTTAATTTGCATTATATTTGCTTTTTGGCATTGATTTATTATTCAGTACATGTTATATATGTGTTTGGTAGCCATGATTCATGTGTACGTACACTGTATAGGGACCTTGTGTTTATTAGAAGATTTCAACACTTTATTACAATGACACCTCATATCTGGGCTTACTGCAGTACTCCAGTTCACATATTTATGTTATGTAGTAGATTATACAACATAAAACTGTATATAGATTCCTTTCACATGTTCAGTTTGATTTTCCTGTAGTGAGTATCTGTTTGGTGATACCTCAATCTTATGTACTTCTGTGATGGCTTAGTTGTTAACTACTGTGACTGTAGTGTACAGGGTCCTGGGTTCCAGACCTGTTTTGTTTCTTGCCAGAACAGGACTGTTGCACACAGAGTGATTAAGGCACCTTTAAGCAACTGTAAGCGGGTTTGTGTGGGTTTGCGCAATGATAAGCTATGCTAACCTTCGGTGAAATATGCTTACAGAGAGTTAGCTTCAGTATTGCTTAACCTGCGTGAGCATTGCTTACTCCCATGCAAACGGGCTTAAACTTGCTTACTACTGCTTAATGATGCTTACACTTGCTTACTAGTGCTTATGTCTGCTAACCACTGCACTAATTTAGACAATAATGTCTAATGGTTCTTGGGAAAGTGGTGGATTTGGACACTGTATGGGGTTATCATTCATTACACATTTTACCTTCCATTTGTATCCCTCATTCCTGTGTACATATATTGTATGGGGCACTTGTGATTATCCATGGACTTTGCAACATTATGACAATGACACCTCACATCTGCATTTAATACAGTACTCCAGTTCAGAAATATATGTTATTTAGTAGGTTATGCAACTAAAAATATTGGTCATAAAGTGATTTGCCATGGAAAATGGAATGTACTGGAGTGGGACTCGAACCGGGATTGACTGCTTGTAAGGTGAATGCCCTGCCCACTACACTATTGCTGTACTGCTTCATTTGCATATATCTTGCTTTTTATCCTCTTTTGCCATTTAAGCTGCATTAACCATAGCTAAGTGATGGGCGCACCTATGGTTAAATTTAATCTGTTTCATAAAATGAAAAAAATCTTTATATTTGATGTTTTAACTATTGTTCTTGTAAATGAGGGGGTGTTGCTGGGGGTATGCGAACACCTATGAGCAGTCTTGCTCATTCTTTTATTAATACTCTGCTGTTCTTCATTGCAGGGGCTTGTATATCCTGAAAGCTCTGCTCTCAAACACACCCCCTGCACTCATACATGCTCTGTGCAAGTTTAGGAGCTCAGGCAGTGCGCCTTTATTAATATGCATGGTGCGCTGCCATCCTGCTCCAAAACGGCTGCTTCTTTGCAGGACTAAGCTATTCCTGCATGGAAGGATAGAGAATCCAGGGGAATGTCTACAGATTTTACAGTAACACCTAGTATTAGGGAAAGTCAAGCTTCACCCCTATAACAGAGTAAGTATGAGGTGCCTAGTGACCAGAAAAAAGAGAAAAATTAGTAAGAGGTCTGAGTGAAGGAAATGTGAAGTAAGAGTGAGGGGATAAAAGCTTATCCAGGGATGATACAGGAACAGAGCCATTTATTGTTTAGATGTTCTTTAAGAAGGATTTTACATTTTGAGTTAGTGGGGTATTAAGTATATGTTGGGGAATGCAGTTGCACATTTTTGTGATTTGATTTGTGAATAAGGAGTCACCAAAAGAGTTGCTAGATTTATTAACTTTTAGAAGTAGTTTGTTGGATGAGCGGAGGGTACGGGTGGTGTTATAAGGTTGAACTTGATCCTTTAGAACTGGACAGGCTTCAGGTTGAAGTATGATGTTGTGAGTGTAATTAAGTTGGTTAAGTGATAGGTTTGGCAGCTCAAGGTAGTGTAGCTGTTTCAGGGCTGTACAGTGATGTGTTCTATTATGGAGGCATGGATCATGCAATCCCAAATAAAACCAAGACCCAATCCTCCAAAGGCAGACGTCCTGTCTGGTGGACCCCAGCCATAAACAAACTATACAATAGAAGGAGGATGCTACTACATGATAGAGCTAAATCCCACAAAGGGAAGGCATCTCTGATCAGTATTAGCAAAAAACTAAGGGCACTCATAAAATTGTCTAAGGCCAGCTTCGAGAGAAAAATTGCACAGGACACTAAGGATAATCACAAGGCTTTCTTTAGTTATGTTAGCATCCTGGGTGGGAATTCCCAGATATGCTCAGAATTACTCCAAAATGACAAAAAATACACTGAACCCACAGACATTGCAAACATCCTAGCTGACAGGTTCAGTGCAAACCCCCCCCCCCACCAAAAGGGCAAATATCTATCCCAGCAGAGTGCTGCCCCCCTGACATCTCAGATGCTCAGGTAAGAGCCGCCCCCTCCAAAGCAAAAAACACAGCATCAATGGGACCAGATGGTGTCCCAGGCTGCATCCTACATGAACTCCAAGAAGAGCTAAACCCAAACATAAAACTACTGTTCAATCTCAGCCTTACTACAGGATATGTACCCAAAGAGTGGTGTACAGCAACAGTGGTCCCTCTCCACAAAGGTGGTGCCTCAATGGACCCTGGAAACTATCGCCCCATAAGCCTGACTAGCTTGGTCTGCAAAGCTATGGAAAGGATCATCATGGACCTCATAAATAAAGATATTGGGGACCTACAGACACTGGATTATACCCAGTTTGGCTTTGTTAAGGGCAGATCCTGCCTCTTAAACCTGGTCGACTTCTTTGAAACAGTCACCAAGGCCATTGATGAAGGGAAGGTGGTCCACACAGCCTACCTGGACCTCACAAAAGCCTTCGATACAATACCCCACTCAGGCATTATAGATAAGCTCACCAGCTTAAATATAAACCCCCATGACACTAGATGGGTTGCAAACTGGCTCAAGGACAGAACCCACATGGTTAGAATTGCTGGAGTCATGTCAGACTCCAAACCAGTTACAAGTGGTGTCCCACAAGGCTCAGTCCTGGGACCTCTCTTGTTCGGTATATATTTCTTGGAGGTACAGGCCAACACAGAAGGACTGTGGCTGACCAAGTTTGCAGATGACTGCAAACTGGGCGCCATAATCAACTCTCCAGCTGACACAAGCATTCTCCAAAAGGGCCTCATAGAAACAGACAACTGGTGCCAGAGCCATGGCCTCAAGCTAAACGCCAAAAAGTGTATAGTCATCCCTTTGGCAAAAACAAAGTGCCCACAAATTACCACATAGGTGGTAATCCATTAAGTACAGAAGAAGTAATTAGGGACCTGGGGACCCAAGTTGATAGCAATCTCTCATTTGACAACTACGTGGCCAAAGTGGTTAGAAAAACATTTTATATAGCCCACCTAATCATGAAGGGATTCACATCTAGATCAGGGGAGGTCATTGTGCCTCTTTACTCATCCCTCATCAGGCTCATAATTGAGTACAATGCCCCTTTTGGGATGTACCTTACCAAGCACCTGCAGCAACTGGAAAGACCCCAAAAGTACCTCACCAAGAGGATCAAAGGGCTCAAACAGATGTCATATGCTGCCCGGTTAAAGAAACTTCAGCTCTACTCAGTGGCATACCGCCTGCTCAAAGGCGACCTGTGCCTGATGTATAAAGCCATGTCCAACCCGGAATTAAGGGACATGCTGCACCTCAAAAAATCCAAATCCCATCGAGCTACATGCTCGAGAGACTTGAACCTCAGAACTGAAATAAATAGGACATGCTGGAGGGACAGATTCATAACCCAGAGGCTCCCTTCACTATGGAATAAAATCCCAGTCCAGGTTAGGCAGAGTCCCTCATTGACTCTCTTCAAGAGGAATCTTGATGAGTGGATGGGAGATCGTAGGTTTACCCCGGGTATCACTTCTGTGTCACTGTTAGACAGAGGCACAGTATACTAACCTCGAAAAAGGGCATAGCAAAATTAATTTAAAATGGGTGGCAAAAGCCAAACATACTCTGGCTAGGCTTATAAATGCCCTAGGGCAGATAGCCTAGTATGAACCTATGAACCTATGAGGCTGGCAGCAAAATAAATTTTAGACAGTTCAGATTTTCTAAGATTAGTGAAGATGGGGGAGGCATACAGTAATGTGGACAGAAGGTGTGTTCTCACTATGGCTTCTCTAGTGGAAGGGATACAGAATGTTCTGGACCTACACAGACAGCTGAGTTTAAGGTATGCCTTTCTTATGGTCTATCTTTTTATGGTATATCTTTTAACTGTTTTTGCTCAAGAAGTCTGGATTAAAATATTGGGAGAACAAATGCCCAAAATCAGAGACAGTTTTAATTATTAGTCTAATTCACTTACAAAATTAATAGAAGAACAGGTTTTGCATCAACATGAATTTTCTGAACAAAAGAAATATGAAATCCTGGTATCAAGGATTATTAACTAACCGTAGTCTTCAGTAATTTATCAGAAAATCAAAAATGTTATGATGGGCTGGACAAAAATATGAGGCAAAATCCGGGACTTTCATCAAAGAAATGGGAGATTTGAGTGGTATAGGTAGGAGGGGATTGTAACAAAACTAGAACCTTAGCAGGTAAAACTGAAATTAGGACACTCAGGTTGACAATGTCAGTAAGTTGAAGAAGGACTGGTTTGGGGAATCCAGAAGCTGGAGTAAAGAAGGCTGTAGGACCCCAACAGAATTAATGAAGTGTGGTAATCTGCAATAGCATTAATGGAATCAGTCCCACCAACATAATTAACAAGTAAATGACAGAATTAATAGCTAGAGGTGCACAGCTGGGCTTCATGAGTGCCTGGAGGCTCCATTTGTGCCAACAGAATCAGAGCCTTACAACCAGTTTAGAAGAGTCACCTCACAAAAATGATCTTAGCTTCTGAACTGTAATTTAGATTTATTTTGTCAGTATCAGCAGAGATTATTGAAATGGTTTGAAGGGTTATCCCTGCCATGGACCTTTGTCAGAAGAATTACAGCAGATTTACTAAAATTGTGACACCCGTTTCTTGGTAAAAAAAGTCACCTGCATGATCAATTTTGCATTTGGTGCTGGCAGCTAAAGTTTATTTTTCATTACAATCAGAAGCACAATGACATTTGGGGAAGCAAAACAGTGATAGTTGTTGAGATTCTTAATTCTATTAGAATTACTTCCTCTACCGTAATGGGTATGTAAGAGTGTTGTACTTACATTTCATTGCACTGCCAAAATTTTAACAGAAATATCAAAATATTACTTGCTGTAGTTTGTTCCTAAAACTAGTTGAATGGATACCAATACTGTTAACTGGTAGAATTGATTTCCGGTTTATTTGTACATTATGATTAATGTTCTGGGTACATTCGTTTTCAGCAGCATGGGGATTCTGCATTTTAACCTTTGAAAATGTGAAGTCATAATTTAAGAAAAATAGACTTAAAATATTATTATATCATCAGATCTCTATTGGAATTCCCTCTAAATCTTTACATTAGCGAAGAGTTATGCAAGTCTTAGCAATGAATGAAGAGTAGAGATATTCATGTAATTTAACTAGTTTCTATCAGGCTAGCAAAGACATTTCAGTTTATTGACTTGTTAGCATTTTACCTTTACAGTCATATTGAGCAGCCCTTTGCAGCTATATATTTTACATAATTATAACTAAAGTGCACTCCCTATTATTTATTTTAATGTGTAGATCAGATATAAAGATGCTAAATTCAAGTAAATGTTGCTGTTCATAGTTTGTACTGTAGATAGATAAGCATTATATTTGCAATAGAGGTATAGCCTTAGATCTGACAGATACAGAGGGTTATAATTAAAATGCAATGAAGCTTGTGCAGAGCAATTTTATTCAAGAAAGCTGCAAGGCAAGTAGATTTCTAGACTGCATGTCAGCTCATAATAAAATCTGTTTTACATTTGTCAGGAAATGGAGAATGACAGAAGTATAGAGTTAAACCTTTACAGAGTGATTCTGCTAAAATGTTTATTTTCAAGCAAATTGTTTTACGCAAATCTATAGCAGAACAGATGCCCACAGGCTTTCAGGAGTGCTGAAATAATAAACTACATAACTTGTCAGATTTCTGGACTTTAGAACAAAATGGAAGAGCAGCTTAGAAAAAAACAGATGCAAGTAGATACTGAAACTTGTGGAAATACAGCAGGGAAGCAAACCGATAATTAACTTCTAAATGATGCAAATCTGAAATCAAAAGAAAATGTACTGTGGACTGTGGGTATCAATGAGGTGACATCAAAGATTCTGGACAAGTATACGACATTCATTTAGTTTAAATCCATGAAAGGCTGACATTTATCTGAAGACTATTCTGTGATTATTGTCCATGAGAAGGAATATGTGAAACCCCAAGCAGTCAAGCTTAAAAGAAATCATCATAATAGTATGAAAACTATTATTTTTATTGTTTTTGTCACAGAAAATTGGAGCCAACATAGCTGTTAGTAGTGCAGACTTGAAGTGCAACATAAAACAGGAGATGTTGAGCTTTCAATGGGCACTGTCTTCTCACTTGCAAAACATATATAACCTATAACCAGTGAGAGGTGAGTCATAGCCAAGAAGTAATATTAGAGTGAAAAGGTAAATGTGAAATATGCCTGAGGAATTGCCTCTTAGTCAAAATTTCTGAATGAAAATATAACTATTTCTTAGAGAAGCTAAAATATTTTAAGAAAGTGTCATTCACTGTGTCATATTTTCTGATGACTCTACATAACTTAAAGCTGCAATGTCTGCAACAATTATTAAGTTGCTGACTTAAGAAATGAATTCCAAGTATGAGTCAAAATGAGTACAGGGAATCAGTCCCTGCCATAAAAGTATAGATGAAAAATGTTCCTGTGCATTTCTTTTTTTACTTTCATTATTGTCTTTAAGGAAAGGGGCCTATCCTCACTTTTATGAGAGAATCGTGTTTGACTGAAACCTGACTGGTAAAGGGAGGCTGGTCTAGGGCTTGGAATAAGCCTCCTCATTGGTCCTTTTGAATTTTGTTAGAGTTTTTTTTTTTTTCAAGTTTTAGCTTCTGGTATTTAGGCCCTGCATCTGAGAAGGTTTCTGCTTGTTGTACTGAGCTGAACTGAGGTCGACTACCAGCCTCAACTCTGAGCTGAGATACCAGATGACTAGATACTTCTGAGCTTCCAGAAAACATAAGTTGCCTGTTTTTTGCATATTTATACTATTTGCTGTACCTTTTTATTGCCTGCTACCTACTTTTATGCTGTATTTGTTAACTGTGTACTAAATTACACTGTTATACTGCACGTGCTTGCTACATCATGCCTGTAAAATCTAATTTTATTGCTGTTTTCACTGTTTAGCATTTTTTTATGTTGTATCCACTATTTGTTAAGTATTTATTGGTATTTTTTCACTGTTTTAAAGCTATCTGTTCTGCCTGTTCTGGGTTTCCCACCAAGCAGTACTTAATTAACTGATCTGTTAACTGTTTAAATTATATTCTTTAGTACCTCCTGGCTGATTTTCTGCTGTTTTAAACATTTTTTTCAGTGTCTCAGTGCTATTTTTGTACCATGTTAAATATTCTCTAGTGTTTCCCACTGAAACTATGGTAGCTAGTAGCTGAAAAATAGTCCAGATCCAGGCCTGCTGCTTCTGGAACTGTTTGTAACAGTTTGGTTGTTCTGAGCACATTTTGCAGACTAGCTTGGACTGGAAGGGGCCTATCTGCACTTTTGTGAAAGAATTGTGTTTGATTGGCACCTAACTGGTAAAGGGACGCTAGTCTAGGGCTTGGAATAAGCATCCTCATTGGTCCTTTTGAATTTTGTTAAGAGTTTTTTCAAGTTTTAGTTTATGGTATTTAGGGCCTGCATCTGAGCAGGCTTCAGCTTGTTTGCACATTGCGTAGCACTGCGTACTGTCATGCAACGTTGCACCAAAGCTGGACAGTTAAATTCAACACATTTTGCCTTAAAACACAGGCACAAATATCTATTCAAGCATCTCCTCAGTGATCATTTTTGAAAAGCCATCCCTAGTGACAACAGTCTTCAACCTAGCATTATGGACAGTTGGACTACCCTTATTTCTCCTGCCGACCTTGTTGACTTAGATTAGATCTCTTGAGTCAGTGTAGCAATTTCCTGATGTAGACAGACAACCCTCTACTAATAACACAGTCTAGTACAGAGTGTGAGAGATGTATCTACACCAAGAATCTAGAATCCATGCTGTCTCTCACTCAAAACAGGATCACAGAGAAGGTGAGTCAACTCACTCATCACAACATATTCACATAGTACCACTACTCATATACATAGCATGCATCAAACAAGTAAATCCACATACGCGGAGGTTCTCTCACAAAACTTACTGAAACACCAGAGACCTCCAAAACAGAAGTCTGCCACAGCTAACACAGTCTCCACAGCAGCCATGACACATAGCAACACCAGTGCCTCACTCACCAAGCACATAAGATGTAACACTCAAAAAACAAGTGTTCTTGTCATTGGAGACTCAATAGTGAGACATCCAGATGTCCCACTCACCAGGTTAGACAAGGAGAAACTCTCGGTCAGCTGCCTGTCTGGTGCCAGGAGTCACCAAATCACACATGAACTCAGGTCTCTCAGCAACAAGTACCATTACAACTTTGTCATAGTTCCTGTTGGTGTGAATGACCTGAGATGTACTTCATTGGACTATATAAAGAGAGACATGGTCGAACTCTCTGAGTATGTGCCCCAGGCAGGTATATCCCTAGCGTTGAGCAGAATACTACCATCACCT
The DNA here is from genome assembly GCF_019279795.1 of Protopterus annectens. Lineage (NCBI taxonomy): Eukaryota > Metazoa > Chordata > Ceratodontiformes > Protopteridae > Protopterus > Protopterus annectens. The sequence goes on along the minus strand of NC_056726.1, from coordinate 258,306,034 downwards.
AGAATGATGCCACAGATTAAACAAAAAATGATTGATTTCAATAATTGGCTTAGTTGTTGGAGTCTTTCCAAGGGGATCCAGTTCCTATCTGCCTGGGTAGGCATGGTCAACAAACCTTGATGCTTTGCCAGAGATGGTTCGCACCTGGAACCCCTAGGCTTTCAGCTGTTGGCAAAGGCTCTTGCCTCCCCCATAGTGCCTTTTTAGGCAAGGTCTGGAAAACAACATTACCAATGTGAAATTAACCAATCAGAACAAAATAAAAATCATGCTGCTAAATGCTAGGAGCTTAAACCAAAACCTGCACTCCTAGGAAGCACTTCTATCACTAGAAGATGTAAATGTCTGTGCAGTCACAAAAATCTGGTTTAAGGCCTCAGACAGTGCCCCGGTCCTGTAATGCTACAATGCCTTCCACACCTTTAGACTGCAAAATTTTTGTGTGAAAACTAAAGGACGCGGTGTTTCAATTTATATTTGAGATAAATTCACCACACATCTAGTTAGACTGGACAACTACATGGAGTTACTCCATGTCCATGTTATGGTGGGTAAGACCCCCACTCAAGTCCTAGCCAGTTATAAATCCCTCTCCATGGGTCACAACACCCATGAAACCTACTTAACCAAACTGAAGACAATACAAATTTTACTGAACACACTAGTTATTGGGGATTTCAATTATCCCACCATCAACTGGGAAACCTACTCTAGCCCCAACTTGCTAGCACAAAAGGTCCTTGACTTTCTGAATTCAAATGCCCTGGAGCAAATTGTCCATACCCCAACAAGAGGAACAAACATTCTAGATCTGGTTCTCACCAACATGTCAAACAGGTGTACTGCTGCAACTGTTGGATCCTCATTAGTTAAAACTGACCACAAATCAGTCACCTTTAAACTGACACTAACACAAGAGCTCACAAATGGTGGAATCAGACTAAAAAACTTCACCAAGGCAAACTATACCCTCCTAGGTGAAGGTATAAATGCATTCCAAGCCCTACAACAAGCTGAAAGTGGTAACTGTGCCAAACCATACACTAATGCCCTATACAATCACTTGCATAAGTGTATAAACTTAGCTGTAACACATAAAATCAAAGCCAGAGCCCCAAGTAAAATCAAGCTCTCATGGTGGACTTCTTGCATCAACAAACTCTACAATAAATGCAAAATGGTGCTGTCCAAGAAAACATAGACAAGGACCCATCAATGGAAAAGCACCCTCCTCAGCCTTAACAGGCAAATAAGACAACTTGTCAAACCCTCCAAGGGCTACTTTGAGAGAAACCAAGCATGTGCTGCCAAAGATAACCATAAGGCCTTTTATAGCTATGTACATAACCTAAAAGGTAGGACCCAATCATATGCAGAACTGGTGGCCAATGGTATCACACACACCGATCCCACAGAGATAGCAAACCTGCTAGTGGATAGGTTTTGCAAAAATTTCACTCCCTAATCCCCTCCTAAATTACAACAAACCTCCCCCAAACATCCCCTGCCTTACATATCTGAAGTGCCAGTCCACAAAGCCCTGTCCAAGGCAAAGAACACAGCCTCTATGGGACCAGACAACATGCCAGACTGTCTTCTAAAAAGGCTAAAACATGAACTAGCATCACCACTAAGTACCCTTTTCAATCATAGCCTAACGACAGACTTTGTTCCTGCAGAATGGAGAACAGATACTGTTATTCCCCTCCACAAAGGTGGCCTAGCAATAAACCCAGGAAATTACAGACTAGCCTCATCTGTAAGGCCATGGAATGTATCATTATGAACCTCATAAATAAAGACATAGGTGGCCTCCAAACCCTGGATCCTACCCAATTCGGCTTCGTGAAGTGCATATCCTACCTGTCAAATCTGCTGGATTTGTTAGAAAGTGTGACCAAGGCCACTGATGAGGGAAAATCTGTGCACACAGTATACCTTGACTTGGAAATGCTTTGAACACAGTCCCACATTAGGCATTACTGATACACAGCAAACTGAATGTAAACCCCTTTGTTGCAAGATGGGTTGCCAACTGGTTCACAAACCAGACACACACTATCAAAGTGGGTGACTCCACATCAACCAGCAGACCTGTTACCAGCAGGGTGCCACAGGGGTCAGTGCTGGGCCCCCTACTGCTTGGTATATACATCTCAGAAGTTCAGGTCAAAACTTAAGGGTTGTGACAGGCCAAGTTTGCAGATGACTGCAAACTAGGTGCAATCATTGAATCCCCAAATGATGTCCATATACTCCAGGAGGGTCTCACATGGACCAATGATTGGTGTATTAGTCACGGTTGCAAACAGAATACAAAGAAATGCATCATCATTCCCTTTGGGACAAACAAGGTCCCTTCACACTATTAAATCAATAACATTACCCTAAGCACCCATGAAGTGGTAAGGGATCTTGGATCACAGGTTGATCATGACCTTAACTTTGACCACCACATGTCTACTGTTGTAAGAAAAGCTTTCCACATAGCTCACTTGATTAGTAAAGGCATTACCTTGAGAACAAAATAAGTTATAACCCCCCCCCCCCATACTCTGCACTTATCTGGCCCATAATTGAGTATAATGCCCCATTCAGTATATACAGTACTAAGCACCTACAGACAATTAGAGAGACCTCAGAGGCTTCTAACAAGGAAAATCAATGGCCTCCAGCATGTGCCTTACATGGTCCTACTAAACTCCCTGTCACTATACTCTGTATTGTATAGACTTCTTAGGGAAGACTTATGCCTGGCCTACAGAGCAACCCAGGACCCAAACCTAATGAATGTACTGCATATCCATAAATCAAATGGGTCTAGGGCTACCCATTCCAGGGACTTAAATATGGCCTGTGACTTAAATAGGACATACAGGAGGGATAGATTTATCTCCCAGTGACTGCCACATCTTTGGAACAGGCTACCAATTCATGTGAAACAGAGAACCTCTATGACACTTTCTAGAGCTTCCTGGATGAGTGGATGAGGCACCATAAATTCTTACCAGACATAGTGCCCACAACTCTCCTGGACATGGGCAGTCATCACTAAATGCAGTCTTTGTCATTGACTAATACTTCTAAGGTATTACATTGTTTTAACAGCTAGGCTTAAAATGACCTCTGGGTTGATAGCCAAGTAATCTCCTATAATTCTATGATGCTATGAAAGAGAAAATGGACTGGATAGACAATTGACTTTATTTAGGCAGAAGAAAGTGTAGAAGGCAGTCAGAATGCTAAAGATAAACAGGAAAAAATAGCCAGGTCAGCTGGGGAGGAGAGGGTGAAACATTTCAAAAGCAAGTATGATAAATTAACATCTAGAAAGAATCTACAAAAAAACTTATAACTTATATAATTAAATAAATTGGGGGTGGGGGGCTAATTGCTAGAAATCCACAAAGTAGAAGCAACTTGGATAAGGTGATTAAATCTCCGTTTTTGTTCATAGTAGAAGTGAATCAGAACAGGGTCCTGATTATTAATGTAGACATGACTATGGGGTGTGAAGGGATATACCCCAGAATTCTTAGAGAATTAGTGGAACAGTTTGTGATATCATCAGCTAAATATTTTCATAAATCATTGGATAGTAGTAAGATAATTAATGAATGGAAGTTGTGAGAGAATGTGATTCTACCTCATCAAAAATGGACTAAGACAGAAGCAGGAAACAACTGGCTTCTTATACAGACCTCAGCGGTATGGAAGACCACAATCACTTATGAAGAAAAACATATTGCTGGGTATATAGAAACCACTGCAGTAACACAGCCATGAAATTGCAGTGGTAAGGTTACCAAGCTGAACTAATACAGCTTTTGAAAAAATGACTACATAGACCAATGACGCTGTTAAGACTATTACTACCTGGACTTTGTTTATTGCATTTTTTTATACGTTTATGGTCTGTGAGTTTATGGCTCATTTGCAGGAGTATTTAAACTGTATAGAGGACATTTTGTTGGCTTACAGAAATAGAGGGCACCAGGGCAAGATCCAGCACAAGGCAACCTAGGCAGTTGCTTAGGTCTCAGAGCTGGTCGGGGTGCCCGGACATGCAAACAATTAATTAAAATTAAAGAAATATTAATTTCAAAAAATCCTCATGCAGTTTCTGCTCCTATAACTTCTGGTGTCAGTCTAAAAAATAGATTTTTCTTCTCTGCATGTAAGTGCAACAGCTCCAGTCAGTCTTTTTCAGAGCTTGCATACTGCACATTACCAGGAATTGGCATGTAATTTAATGGAAGATTTGCTGCTATTATGGAGCAAAACAGGAGATGGAGGGGTGAAATTCTTATCTGCAGCACATTTGATCAAAGAGACTTCCTTTTCTATTTCGCAGCTCAGAACAATAGGAAAGAACTGAACAGGTATTTAGAGTGGAATGCGCAGCAACAGCTCAGTGAAAGTATATGTGTATTACCCTTTTGGGGGGGGGGGCAGACTAGTTAAGTGACTTGCTCAGTCTCATACCCTGTACCTTAGGTTCAAGAGACAAGACCGTTAATACTCACACCAACTGCCAGACCTCTTTTAACTTTGTTTTCTTTGGTAAACTACCAAGGATTACAGTCAGTTCTTAGATTTTCAGTTTTTGGTGTTCAAAAAATACATTTTGATGTAAAAGAAATTTAAATTAGTCTGCTCTTATATATCTCTAGTTTTGAGAACATCTTTGATTTTACTTTAAATGTATGCCATGTTCTTTGAATGTGGTCCTTGGTTTCCTCAATGTTGACAATGTGTTTATTATTTAGCTGTCTATGAGTTTAATGTTAATATTTTAACTATGAATACACCTTTAATTTAGCTTGTTTTTTTGTAGGCACATGGGTGTGTAATGCACTGTGTCTGGGCTACATCTGTTTATCTAGCACATAGTGTGGATGAGTAAGACTGTGACCAGTTCAACAGCTGCTTCCTGTAGTGTATCATTTGATTCCCTCAGCCTTTATTTGTCTTTTATGTGACTTTGCCAATTTACTTCACCAGACAGTACTCCTGGGCTGCTTTAGAAAAGGGACATTTGCGTCCATTGGACTGTCCTACACTGTTGATAAACACATTATACATTTATATTTTGAATTCATGCACCATACAGATAGATGCACTGTTTGTGTATAAATCCCAGCACATCTCTTGCAGTTTAACAGGCTGCCTGATGTATTTTCTCTAAATGTGAGTTTCAAGGGAAGAGAAGTTAAATATTTCTCATGCTAAGTTTTTTTGAACGTGAGAGTGGTTTGTTTAGAAAATGGCATCAGTGTTTTTTTTTTCTTTTTTTGTAAAATTTGAAATAAAAGTTTTAAATGAAATCTAAATCTCTACAGTAATTGTAAAAGTCAAGAAGAAATAGTATGTATACTGTCAAGTCTGAACAGTGTTTATCGTAATTGGGGAGACAGAGTGCCAAGTAATGGGATACTGATATGGCTGGCCGAGGCCTGATTCATACCATACTTAGGACCTCCCTTGTCCACAATCCAGCACTGTTGACACAGGAAGTACATGCTGCAATATTACAACATTATGAGCCATTCAAGTAGGTCACTCCTTTACTGAATGATATCAGGTGTGATAGCAATAGCTATTCTTGTTGACAGAAAAGAGATAGTGAGGTTAAAAATGAGATGTAGGGATAGTGCAAGCATGTACCCCCAAAAAAACAGTCCCCGGGATTCATGAAGCTCGGCGCAAGGCCGGCGTAAGGCCTGCGCCGGCGGTGCATGGAATATCCGGCGCAGTAGCGCCATATACATATTAATGAGAGTGCACCGGAATCACAGACACGTGCGTAGTGTACGTGAGCGAGCCCAGGTAGGATGCGTCTGGAGGCGTGTCTAAGCCGGCATGAGGTGAGCAACCTAATGTGCTGACAGCCACGGTCCGCCCACAATAGTAATGGCAGCAGCCAGGTCCTGTGCAGAATGAAACGCGCACAGTATGCAACATAGTCCCGTCCCAAATTGATGGAGAAGCAAATAGAAGTCACGAAGGCATAAGTGTACCCGTCAAGGAGCAAAGGATACGCATAAGACCGCGTTCGTCCCGCAATGCACTGTCAGTGTTTACACTCAGAGAAGGTGTACAGCCGCATGTCAGCGCCGCACCGACATAGGAGCTGCGTCTAAGGTCACCACCTGTCCCACTTTTGTTGGGGCAGTCACTCCATGGACAGTTGTGTCCCGTGAGAACGTAATAGAAATGGCTGATGTGCTACGATTGTAGGACACAATGATATCCCGTATTCAATGTAATGGTAGCATGAATTGGTTATTTCTGTAACAGAAATACCTAAATGACATAAAAACAGAATAAGCAAGGAAATTGCCACAATAATAAGCATATTATTTAGGCAAGCAAGTGAATTTCCATGCTATATAGTGACCGTTTGTATGTGTCGGCCTGTAAAGTCAGATGTGAGTCCCGGAAATATCCCAGATCGGAAAATGGAAAAAAAAGGGTGGG